>NC_053023.1:587840943-588080974 GCF_003073215.2 Triticum urartu | reverse complement strand
GGGGATCGCTGGAGAAAAAGCTCGGCACGAGGGGGCCTAGAGGGATGGCCGGGGCGGTGGTAGATCGGCGTGGGGGAGTGTTTTCGGGGCGGGCGGGGCGGCGCACCGCCGGCCGCGGGTGGCGAGGGGCTGCTGTTTGGCCGATGGTGGCTGGCGGCTCAGGGAGGTGGAGGTTGAAGATCAACCGCATGCCCTTGATTTCGTATCCAACGGCTGCAAAATCGACTGACCAGAGATGAAAAAGTCAGTCGACCGACATGTAGCCTCACCTTGCTAGTGCTTCAATCTCGACAGCAAAATTCAGTTTCGACAGCAAAATTCAGTTTCGACAGCAAAATTCAGTTTCGACAGTTAAGTTCAGTTTCGACAGTTAAGTTCAGAGATGAGCGGCTGATGTATTTTACATCTAGCACTTTGTCGTTATGTATTTTACGTCATGTATTGGAGATGCTATTAGAATTCCACTCATGTTAACATTGTTCGTTGTCTCTCTTGTCTTGCTTCAGCCTCGGCGTCGTACAATTCACCGGAGCTGCTCCAACGACGAAACCCTCCATCACAGTGGAGCAGTACCTCGGGCTCCATCTCCAGACGCCTAAGATCTTCTTCCCCTCCTCCGACAGCAAAGTCAGCCGGAGCATCCTCACCGGCCAACCCAATCATGATGAGATCGACATGGCTTCGCCAAAGAGGTTGTACACTTGTTGCATCTCTTTTTTACTCTACATGTTATATATATTGTCCACTGAGCACACAGATTTGTTCCTTTAGTGTCTCCTTGAAAGAAAAAACGTAGGAATTTTAATTTTCACTTGTCCTCCTTTTCAAATTCCTATTCATGAAGCACAAGACTAAGAGATAGTACCATAATAGCATTATAACCGTACATTTTCTTGTGGTTTGACTTAATCTCACCATGCTTCTTTGCATCCTGTGATCTTCCAATTGTTGTGAATCAAACACCCAGATTGGCAGAAATCCTATGTTTTTAAATTCTTTGTTTTGCACGTGCATTCCTTTCCTATTCATGTCTATTTCCTATCCTTGCATTGTTGGAATCCTCCAATTCAAACGAGCCCTTACAGAATTACTTCTCTTACAGATAGTTGTCAAAGAAAACCTTGTGTGGTTTGTCCCACTCCTGCTGCACCGTCGTCCACCCCAGCTCAGCTGCTCCAACGACAGAAGGGTCCAGCACAGCAGGGATCCGGCCTCCAGACTGTCTTTCGTTGCCTCAGATCTTCTTCCCCGCCGCTGGCAGCCATGAAAACTGCATTACCATCATCAACCGAGCAGATGACCTCGAGGACTACACGGGTCCGCAAGAGAGGTCGCACTCTTTCGTGTCTGCTTACGTTATGCATCGCTTAATATTACATGCTACTTTATCATCATGTTCACCGATTAGACTCTGATTCAGCTCCAAACTAATTGTCAAAGTTGAGTTTTTAAATGGTTGTGGGTTACATATCGGGGCCGCTATCAATAGTATCTATCTACTATCTAGTTAATCTCCGGTGTCTACTATGAGTTTCATGTTGGGTGGGAAACAAACAGTAAAGAAGCCATTATCTGTATTTTTTAACTAAAGCCATTATCTGCCTGCTATTATTGGTTTTGGGTCTATACACATGTTGCTACCATCACTCTGGATTTCTGCATGCACTCCTTACATAATCTCACTATGTTTTATTCCTATGCATGACAGTTATTGTAAACAATGGAACTGAACATGTAGAGCAAAAGAGACGAGCCTTGTGTGGCAATAAAATTTCATGCAGACGTCGCTCCATGGTAGGCGCAAAGGTAGCCCCCCTCCACGCATTTCGGATTGTAATTGAGAGGAAGATATCTGTTCTAAGGGGGATTCAGAAGGACAAGACAACTCCTATTTACCCCCTGAGATGTTCGCTCTAACTTGGCATGCTGATGTTGGTTATATCATGCATATGGTGTCTTGCATTGCTTACTTTATACATCAAATATGTCATCTGCTTAGTTTAGACATCCTTTGTGCGAATGCCATCTGTTTAGTTTATTCATCGTTTATGTGAATTATGCAACGCCATCTTGTTTAGCCAGGCATCATATATGTGAATTTTGCAATGTCATCCTGCTTAGCCAGTCATCTTATATGTAAATTATATCAGGCCATCCTTTTTTCGGTACATATTACATTTGTCAACAATGTTAGTACATTCAACTGCTCTTCGTGTGCATCAGCCATTTGACACGGTGATGGCAAATTCTGGAGTGAAAACAAGGTCTTCAGAGCAGACTATGCTATCTGACGAAGCGCATATCTCGCTGGTTACAGATAGCTCCTCAGAGGAGGATTCAGAGACAGATGACCAGTCCTATTCCCCCCCGAGGTGTATGCTCTAACTTGGTAGGGTTATGTTGCTCATATCGTGCGTATGGTGTCTCGCATTGCTATGTCCTTTGATTAGTTTAGACCTGCTTTGTGTGAATGCCACCTATTCAGTGTCTAATTACCATATATGTGAATTATGCATTTCCATCTTGTTGCAAGACATTATATATGTGAATTATACAATGCTATCTTGTTGCAAAGGCATTATATATATGAATTATGCAATGCCATGCTGTTTAGCCAATCATCATGTATGTGAATTATATCATGCTATCATTTTTTTGTATTACGTGTTCCATTTGTCGACAACATTTGTATATTCAACTACTCTTCCTGTGCATCAGCCATTTGAAGCGGTGATGGAAGTATCTGGAGTGAAAACAAGGTATTCAGAGCAGACAATGCTACCTGCTGAAGCAGACATCTTGCTGGTTATAGGGAGCTCCTCAGAGGAGGATTCAGAGACTGATGACCAGTCCTATTTCCCCCTGAGGTATATGCTCAAACTTGGCAGGGTTATATTACCCATGTCATGCGTGTTCTCTTGCATTGCTTAGTTTTTACATCATATATGGATTGCCATCTGCTTACTTGCTTACTATATAAATCATATATTTGAATTATATCATGCCATCATGTTTACATAGTACATACACATCATCTATCTAAATTATGGCATGGCAACCCATTTAATAAAGACATCATATAGTTATATCATCTCATCCTGTTTAGTGTTTACAATCATCATGTTTTGAAGCATTCTATCTGTGAATGTATGTGAATTATGGCATGCCAACCTATTTAATAAACACACTATATAGTTATGGCATGTCATCCTGTTTACATAGTCTCTTATTTTGAACTATGTCTTTCCATCTTTTTAGTTAGCCATCATAATGTGAAATTGTGTCATGCTATCCTGTTTAGTTAGCCATCATATATGTGAAATTGTGTCATGCTATCCTGTTTGGTTAGACAACATAAATATGAATTATTTCATGCCCTCTTTTATTCCCCACTATCCATTGCACCTGTCTATCATACAATGTCTATAGTTTCAATTACTTTTCTTGTTTATCAGCCATTTGAATTGGAGAGCGTGATGGCAGTATCTAAGGGAGTAACAACACGGTCTTCAGAAAAGATAGTGCTACCAGTTGATGCAGATAGAACCACGGTTGTACTTGCCCAAGGACCAGATCCACCACACATAACCCAGACTCTCGCAGATTGTACCCCTACCCAGTTGGACAGAGAACCAGCTACACCCCTTCTAACCCCAACCCCGGCAGATAGTAACCCAGTTCCAGTTGACACAACACCATCTCCACCACAGAGCACCCAAACACGAGCAGTTAGTAAGGGAACTGCAGTGCCCAAAGCACAAGGACCACCACTCCGAATCCCAACTCAATGCTTAAAGAAGAAGAAGATTTGTTCTCAGGTCAGGTTCTGTAGCTATGGATCATACTCCTTTGCTCTTGCATTACTGTATTTACTCATACCAACTATTTTCAAATTTGAAGGATGGAATTGAAACTCCAATGGCACAACAGGTATGTTTTAAACCTGTTTCTTTAACTGGTTTGCTGTTGTAACCTGCTCTATGTTGATTTCAGTTTCAATTGAATAAACAGTTATGTTCTCATGTGATGCACATTACAAGTGTTGTTATTGCTCTATAGTTACCCACACTTATATTCTGTCTATTCTGCTTTATCTTGAACAAATATTATTTGAACTGTGTCTCTATCTTGATTTGGCAACAAAAACTAGAATGATATAGACCATAAAGTGACCATGGTACATAGATATATGTTTGTTTCATGCTGTTATCCTGTCCACTTTACTACTAAACTCATTTACCAAAATGAGTTTCATATACAACATGGTAAACATGTGATGTGTCTGCTTGTTTCTCTTTTAGAATGCGAACAAAATATTGGAGAACAGTACCGCGTTATCCAATGGTAAAGGAAGTAATGCAGATAAGGTTCAAGATAGTGAGACATCCCTGTTGGTCTCCAAGAAAGCTGATAAAGACTATCTTGACGACAGTGAGGGAACCCAAAAGTCCTGTCTTGATGTAGTGTTCGAGTTACTGGCCACTACTGCTGGCACAAGCTCTTCGAACTTGCTGCCTGAATCAGTTCGTCTTCTTGAGTCTCAACTTCAAGTTGAAAGACATCGATCAGATGTGCTGTGACAGGAAGCTGAAGGACTAAGGAAGTCCCTGCAGAATTCAGATGCATATTTTCTGGTGCAACAGCAAGCGCTGGAGGATTTAGGCGCCAAACAAGAGAAAGTTAATAAGCTTGCTAAGCATCTTGCCAGCATTATGGGTACCCAGGATATTGTTTCTTAAGATCTTCTGAAGTGGTTTCAGTTCTGGATTTGTTTCGCTGCGGCGTTTATTTGCGTTGGTCGCCAACTTTGACAACCAGTGTATATGATATGCTGCTTTGTTCCCTATATTTGCACTGGTGGCGAACTTTTATGCCCAGTGGATGTAATATGTGTAATAGCCTTGATAGCCTAGCGTTAGTTGCTTGCTTATTTATTTCCTTGTTGTCTTGTTTATTTGTTTGCTTGTAGTCATTGCAGTTCTTTTTCCGGGGTTAGCTAGTGGCTGCAATAACCTATTTTTTAAAACAAGGCCACAATAACCATGGGCTAATATTTACTATAGTGACACTGGGCCTCCTACTGGCCGTAGAAATAGTGGGCCTTCTACGGGCCATAGAAACAATGGGCCTTCTACGGGTCGTAGAAACAATGGGCCTTCTGCGGGCCGTATCATCAATGGGCCTTATACGGGTCGTATGATCGATTGGCCAAACATGGGCAAAACAGACCGCATTATGTTCGTAAACGGGCTAGAGTTGGAATCGTCCGTTCATGGGACGACCATAACGGGCCATCTTTAATAGGCCGTATTTGATGACGCTATGAAAACGGCCCAACGTATTAATGGACCACAAACGGGCCGACTGTAACCACGGGCTGAATTTGGCCCACAAGCAGAAAATGATAGTAACGGGCCGTAAGTAAACGAATGCTAGAAATGAGCCCAAGAATAAATGGGCTCTAAGAAGGCCGAAAGATAACATGGGCTGGAAATGGCCCAACGGAATAATGGGCCGTTAATGGGTATAGAGTGATACACTGTTCATTACGGGCCAGTTTCACCATGGGCCGTTAATGGGTGTAAAGTGATACACTGTTCATTACGGGCCAGTTTCACCACGGGCCGTTAATAGGCCAGGAGTTACATAGGGCCTCATATGGGCCGAAATACGTCATGGGCCATACATGGGCCAGAAGTGAAAACGGGCTGGAATCATATTGGGTGGCCCAAATGATGCTACTGGGCCAAATTCGGATAGGGCGTAACGGGCCTTGGGTTAGCGGGCTGTAAATGGGCTATATGCGAATAGGCCGTTAATAGGCTTTACATGGGCCGGCCCGCCACCTTTTGACCAAGTCAAACGGGCTGGCCTTTTCACAGGAATGGGCCTCTGTTGGGCCGTGCCACGTGTCGACGTATCATAGGCACCTTCTGTCCAATGAGTGGATGACATCTGTCCCAACGATGAGCCGACACGTGTTTCCTCCAGCCAATGATGATTTTACACGTGGAAAATCCCCATTGGTCGGGGTTGTTAACGGGTTATCGGATCCAAAACCCGACCCGATAGCTTAACAGCGTTACGTTATGGTGGATGCCACGTGTCGGTCACCCTTGACGAAAGCACTTCTGTGACGCGGGATTTATCGTCATGGAAGTGGACACTTCCGTGATGGTAATTTTGGTAATGTCATGGAACACTTCTACGACAGCACGGGTATGACTATCTTGATTCTGTCATAAAATCGTCATGGATGTACATGCATGACAGAAAATGCGACCTACTGTGACAAACAAGTATCATCACAGAAGTGTATTTTTTTGTAGTGGATGACATGATGTAGACAAGATCTATTTATGTAGAAATAGACCCCATCGTTTTATCCTTAGTAGCAATGATACATACGTATCGGTTCCCCTTCTGTCACTGGGATCAAGGATCGTAAGATCGAACCCACTACAAAGCACCTCTTCCCATTGCAAGATAAATAGATCAAGTTGGCCAAACAAAACCCAAATATCGGAGAAGAAATACGAGGCTATAAGCAATCATGCATATAAGAGATCAAAGAAACTCAAATAACTTTCATGGATAAAAAGATAGATCTGATCATAAACTCAAAGTTCATCCGATCCCAACAAACACACCGAAAAAAGAGTTACATCACATGAATCTCCAAGAGACCATTGTATTGAGAATCAAACGAGAGAGAGGAAGCCATCTAGCTACTAACTACGGACCCGAAATTCTACAAAGAACTACTCATGCATCATCGGAGAGGCACCAATGGAAGTGGTGAACCCCTCCGTGATGGTGTCTGATACGTTCATTTTGCATCATGTTTTCTTACTGTTATTCATAATGCTTTTATCCATAATAATTCTTTTTGGAGTAATTCTAATGCCTTTTCTCTCATAATTTCTGAGGAACATACCAAGAGGGAGAATTCTGGCAGTTGGAAATTTGGACCTGGAAAAGCTATGTCAGGCCACCTATTCTGCACAACTCCAAATGAGCTGAAACTTCACAGAGATTTTTTATGGATTATTTAAGAAATACTGGAGCCAATAAAGACCAGAGGGGGCCCACCAGGTGGGCACAACCCACCTGGGGGCGCTAGGCCCCCCAGCTCGCGCCCTGGTGGGTTATGGCCTCCTCGGCCCACCTCTGGTGCCCATCTTCTCGTATATAAGTCATTTTGACCTACAAAAAAATAAGGAGAGGACTTTCGGGACGAAGCGCCGCCGCCTCGAGGCAGAACTTGGGAAGGAGCACTTTTGCCCTCCGGCGAAGCAATTCCACCGGGGTAACTTCACTCCCGGAGGGGGAAATAATCATCATCACCAACAACTCTCCCATCTTGGGGAGGGCAATCTCCATCAACATCTTCAACAGCACAATCTCCTCTCAAACCCTAGTTCATCTCTTGTGTTCAATCTTGTTACCGGAACTACAGATTGGTGCTTGTGTGTGACTAGTAGTGTTGATTACATGTTGTAGTTGATTACTATATGGTTTATTTGGTGGAAGATTATATGTTCAGATCCATTATGCCATTTATTACCCCTTTGATCATGAACATGTTTATAATTTGTGAGTAGTTACTTTTGTTCTTGAGGTCACGGGAGAAGTCATGTTGCAAGTAATCATGCAAACTTGATATGTGTTCGATATTTTGATAGTATGTATGTTGTTATTCCCTTAGTGGTGTCATGTGAACGTCAACTACATGACACTTAACCATATTTGGGCCTAAGGCAATGCATTGTGGACTAGCAATTAGATGGTGGGCTGCGAGAGTGACAGAAGCTTAGACCCCAGTTTATGTGCTATTTTGTATGGGACCGATTGGATCCAAAAGTTTAATGCTATGGTTAGAATTTATTCTTAATACTTTTCACGTAGTTGCGGATGCTTGCGGGGAGGGGGGTTAATCATAAGTTGGAGGTTTGTTCAAGTAAGAACAACACATAAGCACCGGTCCACACACATATCAAATTATCAAAGTAGCGAACACAAATCAAACCAACATGATGAAAGTGACTAGATGAAATTCCCGTGTACTGATGGCTCCCTGACTGCTAGGACTACGTCGGTACTTCCCCAAAGAGGAAGGGATGATGTAGCACAACAAAGGTAGGTATTTCCCTCAGTGGTGAAACCAAGGTTATCGAACCAATAGGAGAACCAAGCAACACAACGTAAACAACACCTGCACACAAATAACAACAGCTTGCAGCCCGACGTGTTAAAGGGGTTGTCAATCCCTTTCGTGTAACGATGCCAAAAATTTATAGTAGATTGAAATAATAGATCATAAACAAAATAAAGTGCAACAAAGTATTTTTGTATTTTTTGTTTATTAGATCTTAATAAAAATGCAAAGAAAAAGTAGATCGCAAGCAAATATATGAGAAATAAGACCCCGGTGCCGTAGGTTTCACTAGTGGCTTCTCTTGAGAAAGGTAGCAAATGGTGGGTAAATAAATTACTGTTGGGCAATTGTAAGAACCTCAAATAATTATGACAATATCTAGGCAATGATAATTACATAGGCATCACGTCCAAGATTAGTAGACCGACTCCTGCCTGCATCTACTACTATTACTCCACACATCGACCACTATCCAGCATGCATCTAGTGTATTAAGTTCATTGGAAAATGGAGTAGTGCTTTAAGAATGCTGACATGACGTAGACAAGATCTGTTTATCTATTGCGTAAATATAGATCCCATTCTTTTATCCTTAGTAGCAACGATACATACGTGTCGGTTCCCTTTCTGTCACTAGGATCAAGCACCGTGAGATCGAACCCACTACCGGACACCTCTTCCCATTGCAAGATAAATAGATCAAGTTGGCCAAACAAAACCCAAATATTGGAGAAGAAATACGAGGCTATAAGAGATCAAAGAAACTCAAATAACTTTCATGGATATAGAAAGATATGACTGATCATAAACTCAAATATCATCAGATCCCAAGAAATACACCACGGAAAGAGTTACATCATATGGATCTCCAAGAGACCATTGTATTGAGAATTCAGCGAGAGAGAGAAAGCCATCTAACTGCTAACTACGGACCCCGAAGGTCTACAAAGAACTACTAACGCATCAACGGAGAGGCACCAATGGAGGTGGTGAACCCCATCCGAGATGGTGTCTGGATTGGATCTGGTGGTTCTGGACTCTGCGGCGGCTGGATGAATATTTCGTCAACGCTTCTAGGGTTCTGATATTTTTGGGGTATTTATAGAGCAAAGAGGCAGTTCGGGGGGCACCCGAGGTGGGCACAACCCACTAGGGCGCGCCTGGGCCTCCTGGCGCGCCCTGGTGGGTTGTCCCCTCCTCAGGACTCCCCCCAGGTGCAACCAGGGCCTAATATGTTTCTTCCGATCCATAAAAAATCTCCGTAAAGTTTCATGGCATTTGGACTCCATCTAATATTGATTTTCTTTGTTGTAAAAAACATGGAAAAAACAGGAACTGGCACTTGGCACTATGTCAATAGCTTAGTACCAAAAAATGATATAAAATGACTATAAAATAATTATAAAACATCCAAGATTGATAATATAATAGCATGGAACAATCAAAAATTATAGATACGTTGGAGATGTATCAGCATCCCAAGCTTAACTCCTACCCGTCCTCGAGTAGGCAAGTGATAAAAACAGAATTTTTGATGTGGAGTGTTGTTTAACATGTCATATCATATTCTTTTCTTTATAGCATGGACCTTTGGACTTTTTATGTGATTCAAAGCAATAGTCTAGTTTTGACATAATAATTTAGATACTCAAGCATATCAACAAGAACCATGTCTTTCAAAATATCAATGCTAAAATAAGTTATCCCTAGCCCATCATGCTCAAACATTGATCCATTCATGAAACACACTCGAATATTAGCTACACCCAATAATTAAGTACGATCATATTGCCTCCTAGTTGGTGCTTTTTATAAGAGAAGATGGAGACTCAAATTTCAAAAATAAAAATTGCATAAAGTAAAAGAAAGGCCCTTCGCAGAGGGAAGTAGGGATTTGTAGATGTGCTAGAGCTCAAAGGAAAAAAAAGTAGAGATAAAAACATTTTGGGAGGTGTATCCGTCCCACCAACGAAAACAACTTAGAGTTCCCAACACTTTCCATGCTAGATATGCCATAGGCGGTTCACAAACAAAAAATAAAGTATAATCCTTTTTCCACAATACTTTCACTTTCCATGGCTAACCGTATCCATGGGTGCCCTCCATACCAACACTTTGCAAGTAATTTATTATTTGACAACAAAAAGTAAATTCATTTTTGCATTTCGGGACAGGGAATCCCTAAGACCTTTGCCTTAGTCTCGTGCAATGACAAGTGAATAAACACTCATCTTGAGAATAACACATCCAGCATGGAAAATATTAGCCACATGTTACCGTTCCGCGAGCAAAACAAACACACAAAAGAGAAGTTTATTTAGAAAATTAGAGATGGCACATGCAAATTTGCTTAGAATGGCAAAAGAATACTGCATATAGGTAGATATAGTGGACTCATGTGGCAAAACTGGTTTAAAGGATTTTGGATGCACAAGTAGAGATCATACTTGGTGCAAAGTGAAGGCTAGCAAAAGATTGGGAAGCGACCAACCAAGAAACGTATAATCTCATAGGCAATCATTAAGCATAATTAACACCGAATAATGCACCACAGTAGGATATAATTTTCATTGCATGATTATTGACTTTCGTACTTGCGTGGGGAATCACAAACCTTAACACCAATATTCTTACTAGAGCACAATTACTCATCAACATAACTCACATATCACATCATCATATCTCAAAACTATTACTAAGAATCAAGTTTGTTTTGTCCAATGATCTTCATGACATTTTTTCTTTATCCTTCTTGGATATCTATCACTTTGCGCTAATTTTCATGTGTTGCTTTTCATAAGCTCAAACAAATATAAGTGAAGATCATGAGCATAACAAATTTTCTTTCTCTCAAAATAATTTAAGTGAAGCAAGAGAGAATTTCTTCAAAATTCTACTAAGTCTCAAACAAATATAAGTGAAGCAAGAGAGCATTTCTTCAAAAATACTAAGCACACCATGCTCAAAAAGATATAAGTGAAGCACTAGAGCATGTCCTAGCTCATAAAAAGATTTAAGTGAAGCATAGAGAGCAATTCTAACAAGCCATGAAATAATTTTGGCTCTCTCAAATAGGTGTGTCCAGCAAGGATTGATGACTTAAAACACAAAATAATACAATAAAATACTCATATCACACAAGGGCTCCAAGAAAAACACATATCATGTGACAAATAAAAATATAGTTTTGAGTATGATACCGATGGTCGTTGAAAGAAAGCGGGGATGCCACTCGGGGGCATCCCCAAGCTTAGTTGGTTGCTCATTCTTGGATAATAGCTTGGGATGCTGGGGCATCCCCAAGCTTAGGCTCTTCCATCCTTCCTTCATCCATCATAAGATAACCCAAAACTTGAAAACTTCAATCACACAAAACTCAACAAAACCTTCGTGAGATCCGTTAGTATAAGAATAATAAATCACTATTATAAGTGTTGTATCAAACCAATTCATATTTTGTTTTTGTATTATATCTACTGTATTCCAACTTTTCTATGGCAAAAACTCATCAAAGAAAACCATAGAGCCATCAAAATAAGCACACAACGCAAAGAAAACAGAATCTGTCAAAACAGAACAGTCTGTAGAAATCTGACTATTTTGAATACTTCTGTAACTCCAAAAATTCTGCAAAATTAGGAAGACCTGAACAATTTGTATATTGATCTACCGCAAGTGGAATGGGTTTTTATCGCTCTCTGCTAAAAATTGAAAATTAATTTAGTGAGGGTAAAAGTTTCTGTTTTTTCAGCAAGATCAAACAACTATCACCCAAGAAGATCCTAAAGGCTTTACTTGGCACAAGCACTAATTAAAACAAAAAACACAATCATAACAGTAGCATAATTGTGCAAACACTCAAGAACAGAAAGCAAAAGGCAAAATTAAATTTTATTCATTGGGTTGCCTCCCAACAAGCGCTATCATTTTATGCCCCAAGCTAGGCATAGATTTCAATGATGCTCGCATGAAAGACAAAAATTGAAACACAAGGAGAGCATCATAAAACATGTGACAAACATGCTTAAGTCTAACATACTTCCTATGCATAGGCATTTTATAAGCAAACAAATTATCAAGACAAGAAATATTTAGCATATGCAAGTAAGGAGAATAAAACATTAACATTCTCAACATGAAGAGAGGTAATTTAGTAACATGAAAGATTCCACAACAGTATTTCCCTCTCTCATAACAATTACATGTGGAATCATATTCAAATTTAACATATATCTATCAAATAACATATTCTCTATATGATCCACATGCATGCAAAGTTGACACTCTTCCAAAACAGTGGGATTATCATCAAATAAAGTCATGACCTCTCCAAGCCCACTTTCATCAAAAGTTTCATAAGAATGAACACTCTCCAAATATGTGGGATTATTTTCACCTAAATTTGACTCTCTTCCAAACCCACTTTTAATATTATCGCAAGCATATTCATAATGAGGCTTAAAGAAATTTTCAAGATCATAAGAAGAATCACCCCAATCATGATCATTGTAATAAGTAGTGGACATAGCAATATTAGCATCCCCAAGCTTGGGGTTTTGCATATCATTAGCACAATTGACATTAATGGAATTTATAATAACATCATTGCAATCATTCTTTTCATTCAAGGAGCTATCATGGGTCTCTTTATAAATTTTAGATTCATGAATCTCAAGCAAAACTTCATAAAGATAATCCAGTGAACTCAATTCACTAGCAATGGGTTCATCATAATTGGATCTCTTGAAAAGATTACCAAGTGGATGAGGATCCATATCAATTGACTTTTAGCAAGCAAAGATGAAAACAAATAGAAGACACATGGAAACACAAGCAAACATGAGATCTGACGAGAAAACGACGAACGAAAAAGAGGGCGAATACAATGGCAAATTTTGGTGAAGTGGGGGAGAGGAAAACGAGTGGCAAATGGCAAATAATGTAAATTTATAGGAGATGAGATTTATGATTAGGAACCTGGTAGATGTTGATGATGCTCCCCAGCAATGGCGCCAGAAATTCCTTTTGATTGCTCCCTGACTATAGCGCCAGAAAACTCATGTCTGCTAGGACTACGTTGGTATTTCCCCAAAGAGGAAGGGATGATGTAGCATAGCGAAGGTAGGTATTTCCCTCAGTGATGAAACCAAGGTTATCGAACCAGTAGGAGAACCAAGCAACACAACGTAAACAGCACCTGCACACAAATAACAACACCTCGCAACCCACGTGTTAAAAGGGTTGTCAATCCCTTTCGGGTAACGATGCCAAAAATTTGTAGTAGATTGAAATAATAGATCGTAAATAAAATAAAGTGCAACGAAGTATTTTGGTTTAATAGATCTGAATAAAAATGCAAAGGAAAAGTATATCACAAGCAAATATATGAGAAATAAGACCCCGAGGCCCTAGGTTTCACTAGTGGCTTCTCTCGAGAAAGATAGCAAACGGTGGGTAAACAAATTACTGTTGGGCAATTGATAGAACCTCAAATAATTATGACGATATCCAGGCAATGATCATTACATAGGCATCACGTCCAAGATTAGTAGACCGACTCCTGCCAGCATCTACTACTATTACTCCACACATCGACCGCTATCCAGCATGCATCTAGTGTATTAAGTTCATGGAAAAATGGAGTAATGTAATAAGAATGATGACATGATGTAGACAAGATCCGTTTATCTATTGCGTAGATATAGATCCCATCTTTTTATCCTTAGTAGCAACGATACATACGTGTCAGTTCCCTTTCTGTCACTGGGATCAAGCACCGTAAGATCGAACCCACCACCGGGCACCTCTTCCCATTGCAAGATAAATAGATCAAGTTGGCCAAACAAAACCCAAATATTAGAGAAGAAATACGTGGCTATAAGAGATCATGCATATAAGAGATCAAATAAACTCAAATAACTTTCATGGATATAAAAAGATATGACTGATCATAAACTCAAAGTTCATCAAATCCCAACAAACACACCGCAAAAAGAGTTCCATCATATGGATCTCCAAGAGAGCATTGTATCGAGAATTCAACGAGAGAGAGAAAGCCATCTAGCTACTAACTACGGACCCGAAGGTCTACAAAGAACTACTCACGCATCATCGGAGAGGCACCAATGGAGATGGTGAACCCCATCCGAGATGGTGTCTAGATTGGATCTAGTGGTTCTGGACTCTGCGGCGGCTGGATGAATATTTCATCGATGCTTCTAGGGTTATGGTATTTTTGGGGTATTTATAGAGCAAAGAGGTGGTCCAGGGGGCACCCGAGGTGGGCACAACCCACCAGGGCGCGCCTGGGTCTCCTGGCGCCCCCTGGTGGGTTGTCCCCTCCTGAGGACTCCCCCGAGGTGCAACCAGAGCCCAACATGTTCATTCTGGTCCATAAAAAATCTACGTAAAGTTTCGTGGCATTTTGACTCCGTCTAATATTGATTTTCTGCGATGTAAAAAATACGGAAGAAACAGGAACTGGCACTTGGCACTATGTCAATAGGTTAGTACCAAAAAATGATATAAAATGACTATAAAATGTTTATAAAACATCCAAGATTGATAATATAACAGCATGGAACAATAAAAAATTATAGATACGTTGGAGACGTATCATGTACCCTCAAGAACGCTTTGCTTATCATAAGAGACCATTTTGGCCCGTCCTTTGCCTCAAAAGGATTGGGCTACCTTGCTGCACTCTTGTTACTACTATTGTTACTTGCTCGTCACAAATTATATTGCTATCAAACTACTCCGTTACTTACAATTTCAGCACTTGCAGACATTACCTTACTGAAAACTACTTGTCATTTCCTTCTGCTCCTCGTTGGGTTCGACACTCTTACTTATCGAAAAGAGCTACAATTGATACCCTATACTTGTGGGCCATCAAGGCTATTTTCTGGCGTCAT
Organism: Triticum urartu; assembly: GCF_003073215.2. NCBI lineage: Eukaryota > Viridiplantae > Streptophyta > Magnoliopsida > Poales > Poaceae > Triticum > Triticum urartu. Next base: position 588,065,899 of record NC_053023.1, on the reverse strand, counting down.
TGCCGGGGAGTGAAGCGCCTTTGGTAAGTGGAATTTGGTAAGGAAACATTTATATAGTGTGCTGAAATTTATTGTCACTTGTTACTATGGAAAACAATCCTTTGAGGGGTTTGTTTGGGGTATCTTCACCTCGTCCGGAACCACAATTAGCAACCCCTCAACCTACTGCACCTACTAAAAATATTGAATATGAAATTCCTTCAGGTATGATAGAACAACTGCTAGCTAATCCTTATGCAGGAGATGGAACCGAACATCCTGATATGCACTTGATATATGTGGAACAAATTTGTGGATTGTTTATGCTTGCAGGTTTACCCAGCGATGATGTGATGAAAAAGGTTTTCCCTCTATCTTTGAGGGGAAAAGCATTGGCATGGTATAGGCTATGTGATGATATTGGATCATGGAATTGGAATCGTTTGGAACTGGAGTTCCACCAAAAAATTTATCCTATGCATCTAGTTCATCGTGATCGGAATTATATATATAATTTTTGGCCTTGTGAAGGAGAAAGTATCGCTCTATCTTGGGGGAGGCTTAAGTCAATGTTATATTCATGCCCCAATCATGATCTCTCAAGAGAAATTATTATTCAGAATTTTTATGCTCGGCTTTCTCGTAATGATCAAACCATGCTTGATACTTTTTGTGCTGGTTCATTTATGAAGAAGACTATTGAATTCTGGTGGGATCTTTTGGAAACAATTAAACGCAACTCTGAAGATTGGGAACTCGAGAAGGTAAAGATTCGGGTATTAAACTTAAGTATGATTGTGTTAAATCTTTTATGGATACTGATGCTTTTCAAAAGTTTAGCACTAAATATGGACTTGATGTCGGTGTCAAAACTGGTAGATCTCAGGGTAGGGGGTCCCGAGCTATGGATTCTCGGATCAATGGTAATAGGAACGAAGGAGAAGATGTTTTACCCAGGTTCGGGCCCTCTTGATGGAGGTAAAACCCTACGTCCTGCTCTTGTTTATATTGATGGAGTATCAAGTACAGAGTTGATCTACCGCGAGATCATATGTTGTGGTCTAAAAACTGAGGGTATGATGAATAATGTCATGATGATCTATCGACTAGCCTAGCCTCAGCTTATATAATGTATCGGAGGCCTAGGATAACAAGAGTCCTAGTAGAATACGTTGGTGGAGAGGAGTCCTTGTCTTGATCATCAAGCCTTGTGGAATCTTCCTCCTGGGCGGCATGGGCTGCCCGAAGTGGCCCATGAGTGAACCGCCATGGGGGTCCTCGGCCCGATCCAGCTGGTTGGGAGATGATGTGGTGAGTACCCCCTAGTCCAGGACACCATCAGTAGCCCCCTGAACCGGTCTTCAAGTTGGGGACGCTCCTTGATTCTTCCGAACTGTTATTCATCTTCGGTCGTCAGTCTTGGAAACTGGTTCAACAAATCTTCTTATCTTTGATCTTGAGGATCGCCGAAGTAAATCCGAAGAGTTTACACGTCTGGTATCCGAGGAGCCCCTTTATGGGCCGTTATCAATGCCTTTTTATTTTTACGCCTACCTCGGGTTTGAAGTGTTTCCCATGCGGCGGTGTCCTCTCGCGTCCGAGCTCCAACGCAGGACTGCATTCGAGGTATCTTTTGTAGCCAAGCACCAACGCTGGACCGCTTCCGAGCTTCAACGCCGGAATGCAATCGAGCTCCAATGTCGGACTGTATCTGAGGTGTCATAGATTACCTTGGTCTTGAAAAAGTTAAAAGGGTTCAAATGAGCTTAATGTTGGTGATGCCCTCTATGGGGCCAGCCACTTGCAACTGAGCTTTATGCCGGACTGCTTCTGAGGTATCTTTTGCGGTCGATCACCAACGCCAGACTGTACCCGAGGTGGTGCACCACCCCGGCCATGGGCTGATTGTTATCAATTTGTTTCCGAATTGTGCAATGTATTCCCTGCCGAGATGTATAGCCAGTAGCCCTCAAGGTGCGTGTTGGCCTAATATCCGGGATGCACCTGAAGGATAAAATCAAACCGTTGACCCTAGTAGCCCCTGAGACTCATGTCAATTCGTAAACTCAGCCCAAGGATCAATTCCCAGCTCGACAACATACTTAGGAATAGAAACACGGTGTAATATATTAGAGGAAGTAATGATCGGCGAACGGGCCCTTGAGAGAGGGTTTTGAAAAGTTGCCGTAATATATTAGCTTGATGTTGGATAAGTCCCAGATGGTACATATTGTTGTCCAAAGACGCGTTTGCGCATAGTCCGGTCCAGCCGAACACTGAGCACTTTGAATTTTCTGCATTGAATAGGCAATGTCATAGCCCCCGAGACACTGGTCGGGTGGCAACACAAGATCAGGGGATCGATGTGCCCTTTTAATATTAGTGAATGATAAGCCCGAAGCCCAGTAGCCCCCGAGCCTTAATGCGGGCACGGGTGGCCGAATTAAGGATCGATATCCAGAGTAAAATCACAAATTATGTGTAATGATTCTATGTATCCAAGTACTTTACATCATTAATGCTTGGATCCGCACTGTACAAAACTATGTTGACCGACCATCGGCTCCAATCTCCTCGTCTAGAAGCCGGGGAGTGTTTGTCCTACTTTATAAAGCCGTTATAAGGGCAAAGATTTATGGAAAACAAGGCAATCCGGCCATACAATTTTATAAACAAAGGTACACAGAGAGATATGAAACATCTTCCAAAGAAAATAATCCCGCTATCGGTTCCTTTCTTTAGGTTGTCTTGCTGATCATGATCATGAAACCTCACCTCCAATCAATGTGGGAGGAAAATATTGAGGATTTAGTTTAGGGAAAGTTTCCGAACTCTACGGTATTAATGAACCAAAATTTTCACTTCCGTCGTTTCCGAACTCTACAGCTTCACCCAGTCTGAGGTACTAACTCGGATGACCCGGTAGTAAAAATCGCAGAGGTGCTCCCTTTACCGCCTAGCCGAACAATCGGGAACGTAGGGGTAAGCACAGGAGCCAGGCAACCCAGCTTGGCCAAAATCTTAAGTTAAATTGATGCATATTTATGGCTTTATAACGATGATTACGGAAGACAGCCCTCGTATATTAAATACGAACGCCGATGATATGTTTACTTTGACTCCATTGCGACCGTTTATCAGTTGAAAGTGGTCCATTGTCGACTTCCACCCCCATGTAGAAGCTACGCAGGGTGTTTTCGCAATAACAAAACAACTCTTAGCCGACATCTCGGTGCCCGAAGGCAGTTGTGTTAGCGGAAACGAGGCAATCAGATATGCGGGCTTTATAACTTTCACTTAGTCGTAGGAGCTTAAAGTTGGGAGGCCAGTAACTAGCCCCGCTTTGTGTTCGGCGACAGTTGAGGTCAGGCCGTAAACACTCCGGCCAATGTTATGAATGTCGTTATTTAACACGGGGTGACCTCTATCGATCTTATAGTTTAATATAGTGATCGGATCGCTGACTAGTTTACGCTTATTGTGACAGTCAGTTTTCGGCTTTCTCCACTGAGGCGCTTAACCATGCTAGCTGGAAGCACAATCACAGTGGTTCTCCCTTTGCGCACCTAGCCGAACAAAGCGGAATGTAGGAGGAAAGCAGAGGAGCCGGGCAACCCAACTATTGACCGAAGACACAATTAGAGACCGATGCATATAAAGCAATATCCGAGAACATTTTGCCAAGGACTCCTCGGAGTACCTTGGCTTTTGGTGGGTTCGGCTCAAGTCGCAGCCCCCTGTTGACATTGTCGATGCTTAAAAAGTGTCCGGCAGTGTACTACGGGATTTATGCTCGGACCCAACACCGAGGTGCAGGTCGGCAGGAAAAATGCCGAACTATGGGTCAAAAAAGATTTCCCAAGCTGGATTATTACGCAGGGTACCTTAGTCAAGAGGATGTCGCGCCTCATAAAAGAAAAACACACAAATAGATTAAAAAGTGCCATAAGCTTTAAAAACCAAAAAACTTAAGCGGAAATTCTATGTCCGAACCTAATCAATTTTTTTGTGCCAATCCGAAAATTGGTATTAAAAATAGTTTGTGCTTCCGTCGTGCTTTAACATGACACATCCAATCTCAATACGTCTAGTGGGTCAGCCTTCGGCTTCAACCTCCTATCCCAAAGACGGAGTACTTCTCATAAGGCCAGTTTAGCGAACTAAACTCGAGCGGTCATTAGAGAGAAAATAGGCTATCCGGCTATTGACCACACACTCGCGTCGAAAAAGGAGTGATAGAAAAAGATTTTGCAACGACTAGGAAGAAAACACATTCACTATAAAACGGCTCATATAGATTTAAGAGCCCCCAGTTAACTTGGGTAAGAGAAGTGTTTTTAACAAATAACTTATGCAAGCATGGTCGAACCGAACACAAATAAAAAATTTAAAACTTTTAGCATAATAGCGACTTAGCTGGTTAATGTGTTCGGCATTGATGACGCGGTCCGAGCTCACGGCGGGACGAGGTACCAGCCCCCAAGCTGTTCCGATTGAAGGAAATATGCCCTAGAGGCAATAATAATGTTATTTTTTATTTCCTTATATCATGATAAATGTTTATTATTCATGCTAGAATTGTATTAACAGGAAACATAATACATGTGTGAATACATAGACAAACAATATGTCACTAGTATGCCTCTACTTGACTAGCTCATTGATCAGAGATGGTCAAGTTTCCTAACCATAGACAAAGTGTTGTCATTTGATTAATGAGATCACATCATTAGGAGAATGATGTGATTGACTTGACCCATTCCGTTAGCTTAGCACACGATCGTTTAGTATTATGCTATTGCTTTCTTCATGACTTATACATGTTCCTATGACTATGAGATTATGCAACTCCCGTTTACCGGAGGAACACTTTGTGTGCTACCAAACGTCACAATGTAACTGGGTGATTATAAAGGTGCTATACAGGTGTCTCTAAAGGTACTTGTTGGGTTGGCCTATTTTGAGATTAGAATTTGTCACTCCGATTGTCGGAGAGGTATCTCTGGGCCCTCTCGGTAATGCACATCACTTAAGCCTTGCAAGCATTGCAACTAATGAGTTAGTTGCAGGATGATGTATTACAGAACGAGTAAAGAGACTTGCCGGTAACGAGATTGAACTAGGTATTGAGATACCGACGATCGAATCTCGGGCAAGTAACATACCGATGACAAAGGGAACAACGTATGTTGTTATGCGGTTTGACCAATAAAGATCTTCATAGAATATGTGGGAGCCAATATGAACATCCAGGTTCCGCTATTGGTTATTGACCGGAGACATGTCTCGGTCATGTCTACATAGTTCTCGAACCCGTAGGGTCCGCACGCTTAACGTTTCGATGACTGTTATCTTATGAGTTTATATGTTTTGATGTACCGAAGGTTGTTCGGAGTCCCGGATGTGATCCCGTACATGACGAGGAGTCTCGAAATGGTCGAGACATGAAGATTGATATATTGGAAGCCTATGTTTGGATATCAGAAGTGTTCCGGGTGAAATCGGGATTTTACCGGAGTACCGGGAGGTTACCGGAACCCCCCGGGGGCTTAATGGGCCTACATGGGCCTTAGTGGAAATAGAGGGCAGCAAGGGGAGTGTGGGGCGCGCCCCCCAAGGCCCAAACTGAATTGGTTTAGGGCAAGGGGCCGGCCCCCTCTTTCCTTCTCCACCTGTCCCTTTCCTTCCCCCTCTCCTACTCCTACTAGGAATAGGAGGAGTCCTACTCCTAGTGGGAGTAGGACTCCCCCTTGGCGCGCTTCTCCCTGGCCGGCCGCCTCCTCCCCTTGCTCCTTTATATACGGGGGCAGGGGGGCACCCCAGAGACACAACAATTGATCGTTTGTTCTTTTAGCCGTGTGCGGTGCCCCCCTCCACCATAGTCCACCTCGATAATACTGTAGCGGTGCTTAGGCGAAGCCCTGCGTCGGTAGAACATCATCATCGTCACCACGCCGTCGTGCTGACGAAACTCTCCCTCAACACTCGGTTGGATCAGAGTTCGAGGGACGTCATCAGGCTGAACGTGTGCTGAACTCGGAGGTGCCGTACATTCGGTACTTGATAGGTCGGATCGTGAAGACATACGACTACATCAACCGCGTTGTGCTAACGGTTCCGCTTTCGGTCTACGAGGGTACGTGGACAACACTCTCCCCTCTTGTTGCTATGCATCACCATGATCTTGCGTGTGCGTAGGAAAATTTTGAAATTACTACGTTCCCAACACCGATGTGGCAGAGCGAAGAGCTCGACACTCCGAAGTGGCGACATAGCACGGCCGATGCAGGCTGGCAGTGTGACGCCGAAGTACCTAGCGCGGGTTAATGAAGTGATGGCGAAGCCCCCGGTCCAGCTGAGGTGACGTGGTATGTCGATACGCCGAGGTGACAATGCTGCCCAATCCGGATCATTTACCTGTGCACAGAAGATAGTGCAAGCCGGAGATAGTAATAATAATAATAATTTTTTTAAAAAAAGGTTGCATGATTAATAATTTATACAAAGCGGGTAATAAAAGAAATATGGCCCGTGCGCCGAACACCCGATGAGTAGGACCCTCTTGATAATGCCGAAGTCCCCAAGGCAACCGAACATGTCGGTATGGCAATTCAATCAACGAGGTGATCATGCGAGCCGATTTATGCCAATTGGGATGACGACGTTGGCTTGCCGAAGTGACCGCGTGACGCAGTCGAAGTCGACCACCTACACACATAAAATAGTGCGGTTCAAAAAGAATAATATAAGTATATATAAAATCCTTGCATAACTGCTTTTCGCAAAAATAATTTATTTAAAGAGATGTGGCATGGCACCGAAGTCAATGTTGATGCAGGGCATCGGCGTGACGCGGTGAAGGCGTGGTAAATCCTAAATTCCCAGGCCGGTCCGAGTTCCGGATTCGGAGTTCACCGAACTATATACGGAAACTGGCTGAACCACCACGCGACCGTCGCTAATGCAGCCACCATTTGACCGACCTATGTACAGATGATGGAACAAACCAGAGTAATAATTCCTCAGAAAAAATAAACCCAAGTAAGAAGAAATTACTAGGATTAAGAGCACCTGGTTTATCTGTTGTAGCAATATGAAGAAGGGCTACTCCCAAAATTGGGACTCGATCCGCACACCCATTGCCTAATGGGCGATGAAGCGACGGCATGGCGATGCCGACAAAGGTTGGCTCACCGTGGCAAAGCCTCCGGTCCAGCTAACGTGACGAAGCTGGTCAGATGGTGACGCTGAAGTCTCCGAAGTAGGCTGATGAAGAAATGGCGAAGCCCCTGGTCTAGGCCGAGGTAACGAAGCGGGTCGGTAAGGAGACGTTGCAGCTGCCATGTCAGCCGAGGTATTCAAGCAGTTTGACATGATGGACATTAGCTTGAAGAAGCAACAGTGCGGCCATGCCGACACTGGTCATAACTTGTGACGCGGTCAAAGCCGAATTGATGAAGTGACCGAGCGACGATGTCGGCGCGCCTGACCCATGCAATCCGTGGGGTGATGGTATTGGTGATGATTTATCCTTCGCAATACCGAACTCTTGTTCGGCTCACCGAGATGATGATCCGAAGAAGTTGAGCTCGGCTCAACAAAGCGACGACGTGTCTAGCATAGGTTGGCAGCCGTGGAGCAATGTTACCGGACTAGTTTGACACCAGCCTGATGGTGAAGAGTACTTCAGAGAAGACTTAAAATTTTATGGGCACGTGTTAAGAACAACGCACAATACCCTAGAAGAAAATTCCTTTAAAAAGTTTCTCCAATATCACGTTCATAAAGAAACATGAATTCGGGTCGGATCCGTATTTGCGTAGAAAATAGATCAGAAAATTGGTACACTCATCGGAAGGTTCCCGGAGTTTGAATCGTCGGATTGAGATGAATTTTTGAGCGATGGTAGATATGGGAATCCCGCAGCAGATGAATGGTTGGATCTTCCAAAGGACCTCTGAGCTGGGCTCTGGAGACCACGCCCTAAACTCATCCTGATTCCCGCCCTGATTCGATAGGGCTCCGGTATATCGGAGATCGGCGGAGATTGCTCCATCGGAACGCGAAAAAAATTTACATGGTTGTTGTAGACTTAATTCCACACAACTCCACAGAAGCAATCGTTAAAACAACACTCAAGGAGGCGGTGGCAGTGGATACAAGTCTGCTGTCCAGAAAAACAGCACGGTCGCTCAAGGGCAATGTTGACGTTGAGCCCCCGGGCTCCATGAATGATTATTACATGATCTTGAGAGAGATCGGAGTTGATGTTGATGAAGGTCATCGTCCGAACATGATGATCTGACGCGGAGTGTAGTCCTCGGTCGAGCCAAGGTGACCGGTCGAGCCGGTGACGAAGATGTCGATGTCGCAGTTAATCTGCAAACGAGCCATTGATCATTCGTTGATCTCATAGAGAAACTCTCAATGGAAGCACCATTGTCGGTGTCAAAACCAGCACATCTCGTGGTAGGGGGTCCCGAGCTGTGGATTCTCGGATCAATGGTAACAGGAACGAAGGAGACGATGTTTTACCCAGGTTTGGGCCTCTTAATGGAGGTAAAACCCTACGTCCTGCTCTTGTTTATATTGATGGAGTATCAAGTACAGAGTTGATCTACTGTGAGATCATATGTTGTGGTCTAAAACCTAAGGGTATGATGAATAATGTCATAATGATGTATCAACTAGCCTAGCCTCGGCTTATATATGAAGGAAATATGCCCTGGAGGCAATAATAAAGTTATTATTTATTTCCTTATATCATGATAAATGTTTATTATTCATGCTAGAATTGTATTAACCGAAAACATAATACTTGTGTGAATACATAAACAGAGTGTCACTAGTATGCCTCTACTTGACTAGCTCGTTGATCAAAGATGGTTATGTTTCCTAACCATTGACATGAGTTGTCATTTGATTAACAGGATCACATCATTAGGAGAATGATGTGATTGACTTGACCCATTCCGTTAGCTTAGCACACGATCGTTTAGTATGTTGCTATTGCTTTCTTCATGACTTATACATGTTCCTATGACTATGAGATTATGGAACTCCCTTTTACCGAAGGAACACTTTGTGTGCTACCTAACGTCACAATGTAACTGGGTGATTATAAAGGTGCTCTACAGGTGTCTCCAAAGGTACTTGTTGGGTTGGCGTATTTCGAGATTAGGATTTGTCATTCCGATTGTCGGAGAGGTATCTCTGGGCCCACTCGGTAATGCACATCACTATAAGCCTTGCAAGCATTGCAACTAATGAGTTAGTTGTGGGATGATGTATTACAGAACGAGTAAAGAGACTTGCCGGTAACGAGATTGAACTAGGTATTAAGATACCGACAATCGAATCTCAGGCAAGTAACATACCGATGACAAAGGGAACAATGTATGTTGTTATGCGGTTTGACCGATAAAGATCTTCAGAGAATATGTAGGAGCCAATATGAGCATCCAGGTTCCGCTATTGGTTATTGACCGGAGACGTGTCTCAGTCATGTCTACATAGTTCTCGAACCCGTAGGGTCCGCACGCTTAAAGTTCGATGACGGTTATATTATGAGTTTATGTGTTTTGATGTATCGAAGGTAGTTCGGAGTCCAGGATGTGATCACGGACATGAAAAGGAGTCTCAAAATGGTCGAGACATAAAGATTGATATATTGGAAGCCGATATTTGGATATCAGAAGTGTTAGCTGAAATCGGGATTTTACCGGAGTACCGGGGGTTACCGGAACCCCCCCCCCCGGGGTTTAATGGGCCAAGATGGGCTTAGTGGAGAAGAGGAGGGGCGGCCAGGGCAGGCCGCGCCCCCTCCCCCTCTAGTCCGAATTGGACAAGGAGGGGGGCGACGCCCCCCCTTTCCTTCCTCTCTCCCTCCTCCTTCCCCCTTCTCCTACTCCAACTAGGAAAGGAGGGAGTCCTACTCCCGGCGGGAGTAGGACTCCTCCCTGGCGCACCTCCTCCTGGCCGGCCGCCTCTCCCCCTTGCTCCTTTATATACGGGGGCAGGGGGCACCTCTATACACAACAATTGATCTCTTGGATCTCTTAGCCGTGTGCGGTGCCCCCTCCACCATAGTCCACCTCGATAATATCGTAGCGGTGCTTAGGCGAAGCCCTGCGTCGGTAGAACATCATCACCGTCATCACGCCGTCGTGCTGACGAAACTCTCCCTCAATGTTTTGCTGGATCGGAGTTCGAGGGATGTCATCGAGCTGAACGTCTGCTGTACTCGAAGGTGCCGTACGTTCGGTACTTGATCGGTCGGATCGTGAAGACATGCGACTACATCAACCGCGTTGTGCTAATGCTTCCGCTTTCGGTCTACGAAGGTACGTGGACAACACTCTCCCCTCTCGTTGCTATGCATCACCATGATCATGTGTGTGCGTAGGAAATTTTTTGAAATTACTACGTTCCCAAACAATATAATGTACCGGAGGCCTCGGATAACAAGAGTCCTAGTCGAATACGTTGGTGGAGAGGAGTCCTTGTCTTGATCATCAAGCCTTGTGGAATCTTCCTTGTGTGCGGCATGGGCTGCCCGAAGTGGCCCATGAGTGAACCACCATGGGGGTCCTCGGTCTGATCCAGCTGGTCGGGAGGCGACATGGTGAGTACCCCCTAGTCCAGGACATCGTCACTTGACTCTAGGAAAGGAGGGAGTCCTACTCTCGGTGGGAGTAGGACTCATCCCTAGCGCGCCTCCTCCTGGCCGGCCGCCTCTCCCCCCTTGCTCCTTTATATACGGGGGCAGGTGTGACGCTCGGATAGTTATGCTACAGTCACCCACTACTAATGATGCCACCTCACCACTGTTACTGTTACTAAACTCACTCTAATTCAAATCTCGTTTAAATTCAAATTTTAAATAAAGTCAAACAATAAAGTTTTCAAACCTTAAAATTACAATGTTCTATATGTGCCAAATAATTCATAAGTAAATATGGTAAAGAAACCACTTTGTTTTAAAGGCTTAAATGCTTTAAAATAAATAAAACAACAGCAAAAATATTATTAAAAGCCTTTTATAATTTATAAAATGTTAAGCTATTTTCTATTGGGTAACCAAATTGTAGCGGGAGTATTATAATTAGTAATGCTAACTTAGAGACTTTTTTATAGTTTATAAAACTAAACATAAAAGGAACTAGAAATAAAACAGAAATAGAAAAATAAAAGAAAAAGAATAATAATAAAAAAACAACAAACCTAACAAAACTAAAGTGAAAAAGAAAACCCCCCAAACCCCTGGGCCAACTGGCCCAGCTAACCAACAGCCAGGCCGGCCCAATCGGCCCAGGCCGCCCCCACTCCCCCATAACCCCCCTAGGCGACCGAACCCTAGCTAGCCCACGTCCCCACCCGCCTCCCCCCGATCCCCTCTCGCTCTCTCCCTCCCCCCCTGATCTGGATCGGGCGGCAACGTCCCCCATGCCCAGCCCACGCCGCCACCTGGAGCTCCTCCGCCGTCGCCAACGGCGCTCGACGCTGTCGCCGCCCGAACCCCCCCCCCCACTGGAGCCGTCGTCGATGCCGCCTTCTCGTCTCCGTCGCTCGTTGACGGTGTCCTGGACTAGGGGGTACTCACCACGTCGTCTCCCAATCTGTTAGATTGGGCCGAGGACCCCCGTTGCCGTATATTCATGGGCCAGTTCGGACAGCTGCCGCATACATGGAAGATTCCACAAGACTTGGTGATCAAGACAAGGACTCCTCCCCACCGGCGTATTCGGCTAGGACTCTTGTTATCCTAGGCCTCTGGTGCATTATATAAACCGAGGCCAAGCTAGTCGATAGATCATATACAACAATCATACCATAGGCTAGCTTCTAGGGTTTTAGCCTCTACGATCTCTTGGTAGATCAACTCTTGTAATACTCATATCATCAATATCAATCAAGCAGGACGTAGGGTATTACCTCCATCAAGAGGGCCCGAACCTGGGTAAACATCGTGTCCCCTGCCTCCTGTTACCATTGATCCTAGACGCACAGTTCGGGACCCCCTATCTGAGATCCGCCGGTTTTGACACCGACATTGGTGCTTTAATTGAGAGTTCCGCTGTGTGATCAGCAAAAGGATCAATGGCTCGCCCGCAGGTCAACTGCGACGCCGGCATCTACGTCGCCGGCTCGACTGGTCACCTTGGCTCGACCGAGGACCGTGCTCCATCTCCGATCGTCATGTTCGGACGGGGGCCTTCTTCAACATCAACTCCATTCTCTATCATGATCATAGAGGAGTCATCCATGGAGCTCGAGGGCTCAACGTCAACATTGCCCTCGGGCGGCCGTGCTGTTTTTATGGACAGCGAACTTGTATTCGCCGTCACCACCTCCTCGAGCGTCGGTTTGACGATTGCTTCGGTGGAATAGTGCGGAATTACGTCTACAACAGCCATGCAAAACTTCATTGAGTTCCGATGGAGGAACCTCCGACAATCTATGATATACCAAAAGCCCTGTCAAATCTGGATGGGAATCTGGACGAGTTTAGGGCATGGTCTCCAGAGCCCAGCTCGAAGGTCCTTTGGAAGATCCAACCATTAATCTATGGTGGAATTTCCATATCTACCACCCCTCCAAATTTCAGCTCGATCCGACGGTTCAAACTCCGGGAACCTTCCGATGAGTGGACCAATTTTCGGATCCATTTTCCGCGCGAATACGAATTCGACCCGAATTCATGTTTCTTTATGAACGTGATATTGGACAACCTTTTTAGAGGAATTCTCTTCTAGGGTATTGTGTGTTGTTTTTAAACACGTGCCCGTAATTTTTAAGCCTCCCCTGAGGTCATCTTCATCATCATGCTAGTGTCAAACCAGTCCGGCAATATTGCTCCAAGGCTACCGACCTGCGCTAGACACGTCGTCACTTTGTTGAGCCGAGCTCAACGTCTTCGGATCATCATCTCGGAAAGCCGAACAAGAGTCCGGCATCGCGAAGGATAAATCATCACCAACATCGCCGCCCCACGGATTACACGGAGCGGGCATACCGGCATCGCCGCACGGTCACTTCATCAAGCCGGCATCGACCACGTCACGACCTGCATCGGTAGGGCCACACTATTGCTTCTTCAAGCTGGTGTCCATCATGCCGACCTACTTCGATTCATCGGCTGACATCGAGGCTTCGACATCTCGGCTGGACCGGGGGCTTCGCCATCTCTTCATCAACCTACTCCGGAGACTTCAGCATCACTAGCCGACCAGCTCTGTCACGTTAGCTGGACCGAGGGCTTTGCCTCGGCGAGCCAACATTTGTCAGCATCGCCATACCGACGCTTTATCGCCCATCAGGCAATGGGTGTGCGAATCGAGTCCCAATTTTCGGAATCACCTTTCTTCGGATTGCTACAACAAATAAACCAGGTGCAATTAATCCTAGTATTTTTTGTTTGTTCGGGTTCATTTTTCCCAAGAAATTATTACTCTAGTTTGTTCATCATATGTACACAGATCTATCAAATGATGGCCGCATTAACGACGGTCGCATGGTGGTTCGGTCAGTTTCCGTACATGGTCCGACGAACGCCGCATCCGGAACTCGGACCGACCTGTGAATTCAGGCTTTACCATGCCTTTACCGCATCACGCCGATGCCCTGCATCGACATTGACTTTGGTGCCAGGCCATATTTCTTTTATGACTCACTTTGCATCAATTATTTATTATGCAACGACTTTTTTTAATTAGCATTAGTACTATTATCTCCAGTTTGCACTATTTTTTGTGCACAGGAAAATGATCTGGGTTGGGCCGTATCGTCAACTCGGCGTACTGACATACCACGTCACCTCAGCTGGATGGGGGGCTTCGTCAACACTTCATTACCCCATGCCAGGGACTTTGGCATCACTCTGCCGCCCCGCATTGACCATGCTATGTCACCACTTCGGAGTGCCGAGCACTTTGCTCCACCACCTTGGGACCGGCTTGGGCGATGGAACCTTGTCCCGCATCAAGCTCGGGCCGCGTCATCAATACCGAACACATTAACCAGCTAACTTGCCTTCATGCTCAAAGTTTTAAATTTTTAACTTGTGTTCGGTTCGACCAAGCATTATACCTTTTTGAAAAAAAGTTGCTTGTAGAGAATCTCCTTGTCAAAACTTTGTTTGTGACACACAAATTCAAATACCCAGTCAATTGGGGGCTTCCTTCATGAAGCCTTTCCTCTTGCATATGATTATACTTGTATGGCTTCGTTCCTTGTTCGTGTATTACGCCACAATATGCACCATATTGACCTAAGCGATTTGCAAGCTGGGTTGCCTGGCTCCTGTGCTTACCCCTATGTTCCCGATTGTTCGGCTAGGGAGTAAAGGGAGCACCTCTGCGATTGTCATGACCGGGTCATACGAGCTCTGACCTCAGACTGGGTGAAGCCGAAAGCTAGCGCTCTTATTGTTTTCAATCATGGTCGGCACACAACGGAACTCATGAGTACAAAAAATCTGTTGCACAAGTCTCATAGTAATAATGAGCACCGAAGAAAGGTATCGGTGGGGGTACTATTTTCTTCGAAGATGCTTCTTACACTTCGTTAGTAATATAGCATAAGTTCCCTAAGCGCGCTTTGTCTGTTATAGCCTTATGGCCTGATTGTCTGGTCATCGGAAACACCATCGATACTCTCGACAGGCGGAGTACATGACACTTTTCGGCCCTTAGCCGAAGAGGGAGAAGCCGACGGTTGGTTAAGACGCGTTTAAAGTTCGGGTGAACACATATATGATATAAGTACTTCGGTACATACAATCATTATACATAAAATTCTTACCCAAGTCACTTGGGGGCTCTTAAAACTTATATATGAGCTGTAAATGTGTTTTCTTCTTGGTCGTTGTCAAAACATGACAGAAGCACAATTTTTTCTTTCTCTTCCAATTTTTGGATTGGCACCGAACACTTGATCTTGTTCGGACGTCATGTTTTTACTGAAGTTTTTTGGTTTTCCAAGCTTTTTGGCACTTTTAAACTATTTATGTGTTTCCAGCACAAGTCTCACAGTGCAATGTCGGACACCTTTATAGATTCGGCAAAAACATTCTCGGATCTCACTATATATGCATTGGTTTCGAATTGTGTCTTCGGTCAATAGTTGGGTTGCCCGGCTCCTGCGCTTGCCTCCTACGTTCCGCTTTTTCGGCTAGGTGTGCAAAGGGAGAACCACTGTGATTGTGCTTCCAGCTCACATGGTTAAGCACCTTAGTGGAGAAAGCCGAAAACTGACTGTCACAATAAGCGTAAACTGGTCAGTGATCCGATGACGGTGTTAAATGACGGGCCATTCATAACAATGGTCGAAGTGTTTATGGCTTGACCTCGACTGTCGCCGAACACTACCGGGGGCTATTAACTGGCCTCCCAAACTAAATCCTCAATATTTTGCTCTTACATTAGAGCTGAGGTTTCATGATCATGCTTAGCGTGACAACCCAAAGAAAGGAACCGGCCGATAGCGGGACTATTTTCTTTGGAAGACATTTCTTATGTTAAACAGTAATATAACATATCTCTCTGCGTACCTTTGTTTATAAAACCGTATGGCCAGATTGCCTTGTTTGTCGTAAATCTTTGCCCTCATAAAGGCTTTATAAAGTAGGACAAACACTCCTCGGCTACTAGCCGAGGAGGTGGAAGCCGATGGTCGGTCAACAAAGTTTTGTACAATGCGGATCCGAGCATTAAGGATGTAAAGTACTTGGATGCATAGAGTCATTACACATAATTTGTGATTTTACTATGGATATCGATCCTTAATTCGGCCACCCGTGCCCGCATTAAGGCTCGGGGGCTACTGGGCTTCGGGCTTATTATTTACAAATATTAAAGGGGCACATTGATCCCCTGATCTGGTGTTGCCACCCAACCAGTGTCTCGGGGGCTACTGCATTGCCTGCCCAATGCAGAAAATTTTAAGTGCAATACAGTTTCTGAGGAGATTATGATCCTTAGGTTGGTCGGCCGCACCCAACCTGAGTCTCGAGGATTGAGCACGCCGCTTTTTGTATCCCGAAGTATTCTGTCGAGCTAGGACTTGATCCTCAGGCCGATTTTGCAAATCAACCTGAGTCTCAGCGGCTACTGGGATCAGTGGTCTTACATCATCCTTCAAGTGCATCTCGGGTTTTAAACCAATACACACGTTGAGGGTTACTGGCTATATATCTCGGCCGAGAATAAATTGCACCAATCAAAAATATTGACAAAAAATTGGCCCACAATCAGGGTGGTGCACCACCTCGGAAGCAGTCCGGCATAAAGCTCGGGCGCTAGTGGCTGGCTCCATAGAGGGCATTTCCAGCATTAAGCTCGGCTAAACTCCTTCAAATTTTTTGGACCAAGATGATCTATGGCATCTTGGATATAGTTCGGCGTTGGAGCTTGGACACAGTCCGGCGTTGGAGCTCAGATACATTTCGGCGTTGGAGCTCGGAAGCAGTCCGACATTGGTGCTCGGCTAAAAAATATACCTCGAATGCAGTCTGACGTTAGAGCTTGGATGCAAGAGGACACTGCCTCCCGGGAACAACTTCAAACCCGAGGTGTGGCATAAAAATAACAACGCATTGATAAAGGCCGGAAACTTAAAGGGGCTCCTCGGATACCCGACGTGTAAACTCGTCGAATGCATTTCGGTGATCCTCAAGATTGAAGATGAGAAGATTTGTTGAACCAGTTTTCAAGACTGACAACCGAAGATGAAGAACAGTCCGGAAGAATCAAGGAGCGTCCCTAACTTGAAGACCGGTTCAGGGGGCTACTGACGGTGTCCTGGACTAGGGGGTACTCACCACGTCATCTCCCGATCTGTTAGATTGGGCCGAGGACCCCCGTGGCCGTATACTCATGGGCCAGTTCGGACAGCTGCCGCATACATGGAAGATTCCACAAGACTTGGTGATCAAGACAAGGACTCCTCCCCACCGGCGTATTCGGCTAGGACTCTTGTTATCCTAGGCCTCTGGTGCACTATATAAACCGAGGCCAAGCTAGTCGATAGATCATATACAACAATCATACCATAGGCTAGCTTCTAGGGTTTTATCCTCTACGATCTAATACTCATATCATCAATATCAATCAAGCAGGACGTAGGGTATTACCTCCATCAAGAGGGCCCGAACCTGGGTAAACATCGTGTCCCCTGCCTCCTGTTACCATCGATCCTAGACGCACATTTCGGGACCCCCTACCCGAGATCCGCCGGTTTTGACACCGACACTCGTCCTCACCCCTTCCTCGCCGGACGTCATCGGTGCGCGCCGCCCCGCCGCTGCACCACTGCCTCGACTCGCCGTCGTCCGCCTCCTCCTCGCGCCTGCTGCCATCCCCCTGCATCGGACGGTGAGGCCCTGCTACGTCTTGAGCTTGCGTTGGTTTTCCCCGAAGAGGAAGGGATGATGCAGCAGAGTAGCGTAAGTATTTCCCTTAGTTTTTGAGAACCAAGGTATCAATCCAGTAGGAGCCCACGCTCAAGTCCCTCGTACCTGCACAAAGCGATAGCTACTCACAACCAACACGATTAGGGGTTGTCAAGCCCTTCACGGTCACTTACGAGAGTGAGATCTGATAGATATAATATTTTTGGTATTTTTGGTATAAAGATGCAAAGTAAAAAGTAAAGGCAAAGTAAAAAAGCAAAGCAAGATTAAAGTATTGGAGATTGATATGATGAGAATAGACCCGGGGGCCATAGGTTTCACTAGTGGCTTCTCTCAAGAGCATAAGTATTCTACGGTGGGTGAACAAATTACTGTTGAGCAATTGACAGAATTGAGCATAGTTATGAGAATATCTAGGCATGATCATGTATATAGGCATCACGTCCGTGACAAGTAGATCAAAACGATTCTGCATCTACTACTATTACTCCACTCATCGACCGCTATCCAGCATGCATCTAGAGTATTAAGTTAAAAACAGAGTAACGCCTTAAGCAAGATGACATGATGTAGAGAGATAAATTCATGCAATATGAAATAAACCCCATCTTGTTATCCTCGATGGCAACGATACAATACGTGCCTTGTTGCCCCTTCTGTCACTGGGTAAGGACACCACAAGATCGAACCCAAAGCTAAGCACTTCTCCCATGGCAAGAACTACCAATCTAGTTGGCCAAACCAAACGGATAATTCGAAGAGACTTGCAAAGATAACCAATCATACATAAAAGAATTCAGAGAATATTCAAATATTATTCATAGATAGACTTGATCATAAACCCACAATTCATCGGTCTCAACAAACATACCGCAAAAAGAAGATTACATCGAATAGATCTCCACTAGAGAGGGGGAGAACTTTGTATTGAGATTCAAAGAGAGAGAAGAAGCCATCTAGCTACTAACTATGGACCCGAAGGTCTGAGGTAAACTACTCACACTTCATCGGAGAGGCTATGATGATGTAGAAGCCCTCCGTGATGACGTCCCTCTTCCGGTGGAGCTCCGGAACAGGCCCCGAGATGGGATCTTGTGGATATAGAAAGTTGCGATGGTGGAATTAGGTTTTTGGCTCCTGGTCTGATCGTTTGGGGGTACGTGGATATATATAGGAGGAAGAAGTACGCCGGAGGAGCAACAAGGGGCCCACGAGGCAGGGGGCGCGCCCTAGTGACCGCCTCTTTTGTTCCTTGGAGCAGGGTCCAAGTCTCCTGGATCACGTTCGGTGAGAAAATCATGTTCCCGAAGATTTTATTCTGTTTGGACTCCGTTTGATATTCCGTTTATCTGAAACACTGAAATAGGCAAAAAACATCAATTCTGGGCTGGGCCTCCGGTTAATAGGTTAGTCCCAAAAATAATATAAAAGTGGAAAAATAAAGCCCAATATAGTCCAAAATAGTAGATAATATAGCATGGAGCAATCAAAAATTATAGATACGTTGGAGACGTATCAGGCATCCCCAAGCTTACATCCTGCTCGTCCTCGAGTAGGTAAATGATAAAAAGAGAATTTTTGATGCGGAGTGCTACTTGGCATAATTTCAATGTAAATCTTCTTAATTGTGGTATGAATATTCAGATTAGAAAGATTCAAGACAAAAGTTTATGTTGACATAAAAAATGATAATACTTCAAGCATACTAACAAAGCAATTATGTCTTCTCAAAATAACAAGGCCAAAGAAAGTTATCCCTACAAAATCATATAGTCTGGCTATGCTCCATCTTCACCACACAAAGTATTTAAATCATGCACAACCCCGATGACAAG
This sequence comes from Triticum urartu, assembly GCF_003073215.2. Taxonomy (NCBI): domain Eukaryota; kingdom Viridiplantae; phylum Streptophyta; class Magnoliopsida; order Poales; family Poaceae; genus Triticum; species Triticum urartu. Next base: position 588,046,675 of record NC_053023.1, on the reverse strand, counting down.
CCAAGCAATTGTTTCATACTCTAACTTTTTCAAAACTTTTTCAATCTTCACGCAATACATGAGCGTGAGCCATGGATATAGCATTATAGGTGGAATAGAATGGTGGTTGTGGAGAAGACAAAAAGGAGAAGATGGTCTCACATCAACTAGGCGTATCAACGGGCTATGGAGATGCCCATCAATAGATATCAATGTGAGTGAGTAGGGATTGCCATGCAACGGATGCACTAGAGCTATAAGTATATGAAAGCTCAAAAAGAAACTAAGTGGGTGTGCATCCAACTTGCTTACTCATGAAGACCTAGGGAAATTTTGAGGAAGCCCATCATTGGAATATACAAGCCAAGTTCTATAATGAAACATTCCCACTAGTATATGAAAGTGATAACATGAGAGACTCTCTACTATGAAGATCATGGTGCTACTTTGAAGCACAGGTGTGGTAAAAGGATAGTAACATTGTCCCTTCTCTCTTTTTCTCTCATCATTTTTTTTATTTGGGCCTTTTTTCTTTTTTTATGGCTTCTATTTATTTGGGCTTATTTGGCCTCTTTTTTTCATCCGGAGTCTCATCCCGACTTATGGGGGAATCATAGTCTCCATCATTCTTTCCTCACTGGGAAAATGCTCTAATAATGATGATCATCACACTTTTATTTTTCTTATAACTCAACAATTACAACTCGATACTTAGAACAAAATATGACTCTATGTGAATGCATCCGGCGGTGTACCGGGATATGCAATATGACAATGACAAATGTGTCATGAACGGAACGGTGGAAAGTTGCATGGCAATATATCTCGGAATGGCTATGGAAATGCCATAATAGGTAGGTATGGTGGCTGTTTTGAGGAAGGTATATGGTAGGTGTATGATACCGACGAAAGGTGCGCGGTATTAGAGAGGCTAGAAAAGGTGGAAGGGTGAGAGTGCGTATAATCCATGGACTCAGCATTAGTCATAAAGAACTCATATACTTATTGCAAAAATCTAGAAGTTATCAAAGCAAAGTATTACACGCATGCTCCTAGGGGGATAGATTGGTAGGAAAATACCATCGCTCGTCCCCGACCGCCACTCATAAGGAAGACAATCAATAAATAAATCATGATCCGACTTCATCACATAACGGTTCACCATACGTGCATGCTACGGGAATCACAAACTTTAACACAAGTAATCTTTAAATTCACAACTACTCAACTAGCATGACTTTAATATTATCACCTCCATATCTCAAAACAATTATCATGCTTCAATCTTTTCTTAGTATTCAACACACTCAAAAGAAAGTTTCACAAATCTTGAATACCAAGCATATTATTATTAAGCAAATTACCATGCTATTAAGAGACTCTCAAAATAATTTAAGTGAAGCATGAGAGATCAATAGTTTCTTTAAAACAAATCCACCACCGTGCTCTAAAAGATCTAAGTGAAGAACATAGAGCAAAATTATAATGCTCAAAAGATATAAGTGAAGCACATAGAGCAAAACTACTTAGCTCAAAAGATATAAGTGAAGCACATAGAGCAAAACTACTTAGCTCAAAAGATATAAGTGAAGCACATAGAGTATTCTATCAAATTTTATTTCATGTATGGCTCTATCAAAAGGTGTGTACAGAAAGAATGATTGTGGCATACTAAGACACAAAGACACAAATAATACAAGATGCTCCAAGCAAAACACATATCATGTTGGTGAATAAAAATATAGCTCCAAGTAAATTACCGATGGAAGTGGACGAAAGAGGGGATGCCTTCCGGGGCATCCCCAAGCTTTGACTTCTTGGTGTCCTTGGATTATCTTGGGGGTGCCATGGGCATCCCCAAGCTTAGGCTCTTGCCACTCCTTGTTCCATGATCCATCAAAAGAATTCACCCAAAACTTGAAAACTTCACAACACAAAACTCAAAATAGAAAACTCGTGAGCTCCGTTAGCGAAAGAAAACAAAAGACCACTTCAAGGTACTGTAATGAACTCATTCTTTATTTATATTGGTGTTAAACCTACTGTATTCCAACTTCTCTATGGATTATAAATTATTTTACTAGCCTTAGATTCATCAAAATAAGCAAACAACACACGAAAAACAGAATCTGTCAAAAACAGAACAGTCTGTAGTAATCTGTAGCTAGCGCAAGATATGGAACTCAAAAAATTCTAAAATAAATTTCTGGACGTGAATAATTTATCTATTAATCATATTCAAAAAGAATTAACTAAATATCACTCTCCAAATAAAAATGACAGCAGTTCTCGTGAGCGCTAAAGTTTCTGTTTTTTACAGCAAGTTCAACAAGACTTTCCCCAAGTCTTCCCAACGGTTCTACTTGGCACAAACACTAATTAAACACAAAGAACACAACCAAAACAGAGGCTAAATAATTTATTTATTACTAAGCAGGATCAAAAATCAAGGAATAAAAATAAAATTGGGTTGCCTCCCAACAAGCGCTATCGTTTAACGCCCCTAGCTAGGCATAAAAGCGAGGATAGATCTAGGTATTGCCATCTTTGGTAGGCAATCCATAAGTGGCTCTCATGATAGTTTCATATGGTAATTTTATTTTATTTTGTAGGAAAGTGTTCCATGCCCTTTTTTAATGGAAATTGAAATCTAATATTCCCTTCCTTCACATCAATAATCGCACCAACCGTTCTAAGGAAAGGTCTACCAAGAATAATAGGGCAAGAAGGATTGCAATCTATATCAAGAACAATGAAATCTACGGGCACATAATTCCTATTTGCAACAATAAGAACATCATTAATCCTTCCCATAGGTTTCTTAATAGTGGAATCCGCAAGATGCAAGTTTAGAGAGCAATCATCAAAATTACGGAAATCTAGTAAATCACACAAAGTCTTGGGAATAGTAGAGACACTAGCACCCAAATCACACAAAGCATAAAACTCATGATCTTTAATTTTTTTTAGTAGTTGGTTCCCACTCATCATATAGTGTTCTAGGTATAAAAACTTTCAACTCAAATTTTCTTCATAAGATTGCATCAAGGCATCAACAATATGTTCGATGAAGGCTTTATTTTGACTATAAGCATGTGGAGAATTTAGCACGGATTGCAACAAGGAAATAAAATCAATTAAAGAGCAACTTTCATAATTAAATTCCTTGAAATCCAATATAGTGGGTTTAGCAACATCTAGGTTTTTATTTCTTTCAATCCCACTTTCATCAATTTCATCATTAAGATCTAAATACTCCGAATTTTTAGAACGCCTTCTAGGTAAAGGAAGATCATATTCAGTTTCATCAAGATTAATATTGCAAAATAAAGATTTAATAGGAGACACATCAATAACTTTTAGATCTTCATCTTGATTTTCATAGGTATTGGAAGAACACGCTTTAATAAAGGCATCTTTGGAAGCACGCATCCTAGCGGTTCTTTCCTTGCACTCATCAATGGAAATTCTCATGGCTTTGAGAGACTCATTGATATCATGCTTAGGAGGAATAGATCTAAGCTTTAAAGAATCAATCTCAAGAGAAATTCTATCAATGTTTCTAGCCAAATCATCAACTTTAAGCAATTTCTCCTCAAGCAAAGCATTAAAATTCTTTTGTGAATTCATAAACTCTTTAACACTAGTCTCAAATTCAGAGGGCATCTTATTATAATTTCCATAAGAGTTGTTGTAGGAATTCCCATAATTATTAGAAGGATTACTAGGATATGGCCTAGGATTAAAATTCCCTCTATAAGCATTGTTACCAAAATTATTCCTACCAACAAAATTCACATCCATAGATTCATTGTTATTCTCAATCAAAGTAGACAAAGGCATATCATTAGGATCAGAAGAAACACTTTTAGTAGAAAATAATTTCATAAGTTCATCCATCTTTCCACTCAACACATTAATTTCTTCTCTCGCATGCACTTTTTTATTAGAAGATCTTTCAGTATGCCATTGATAATAATTAACCATAATATTATCTAGGAGTTTAGTAGCATCTCCTAAAGTGATTTCCATAAAAGTGCCTCCTGCGGCCGAATCTAAAAGATTTCTAGAAGCAAAATTCAATCCGGCATAAAAATTTTGTATAATCATCCACAAATTCAAACCATGAGTGGGGCAATTAAGTATCATTAATTTCATTCTCTCCCAAGCTTGTGCAACATGTTCATGATCAAGTTGTTTAAAGTTCATAATATCGTTTCTAAGAGAGATGATCTTAGCGGGAGGAAAATATTTAGAGATAAAAGCATCTTTGCACTTGTTCCATGAATCAATACTATTCTTAGGCAAAGACGAAAACCAAGCTTTAGCACGATCTCTAAGCAAAAAAGGAAATAGCTTCAATTTAACGACATCATTATTGACATCTTTTTTCTTTTGCATATCACATAAATCAACGAAGCTATTAAGATGAGTAGCGGCGTCTTCACTAGGAAGGCCGGCGAATTGATCTTTCATAACAAGATTCAACAAAGCGGTATTAATTTCATAAGATTCAGCATCGGTAAGAGGAGCAATCGGAGTGCTAAGGAAATCATTATTATTGGTATTGGTGAAGTCACACAATTTAGTAGCATCTTGAGCCATCGCGACAAACAAGCAATCTAACACACAGGCAAACAAAAAGCAAACGGGCAAAAAGAGGCAAATAGAGAGGGACGATAGGGAGAGAGAGGGCAAATAAAATGGCAAGGGTGAATTGGGGGGAGAGGAAAATGAGAGGCAAATGGCAAATAATGTAATGCGAGAGATAGGGATTGTGATGGGTGCTTGGTATGTTGACTTTTTGCGTAGACTCCCCGGCAACGGCGCCAGAAATCCTTCTTGCTACGTCTTGAGCTTGTGTTGGTTTTCCCCGAAGAGGAAGGGATGATGCAGCAGAGTAGTGTAAGTATTTCCCTCAGTTTTTGAGAACCAAGGTATCAATCCAATAGGAGCCCACGCTCAAGTCCCTCGTACCTGCACAAAGCGATAGCTACTCGCAACCAACGCGATTAGGGGTTGTCAAGCCCTTCACGGTCACTTACGAGAGTGAGATCTGATAGATATAATATTTTTGGTATTTTTAGTATAAAGATGCAAAGTAAAAAGTAAAGGCAAAGTAAAAAAGCAAAGCAAGATTAAAGTAATGGAGATTGATATGATGAGAATAGACCCGGGGGCCATAGGTTTCACTAGTGGCTTCTCTCAAGAGCATAAGTATTCTACGGTGGGTGAACAAATTACTGTTGAGCAATTGATAGAACTGAGCATAGTTATGAGAATATCTAGGCATGATCATGTATATAGGCATCACGTCCGTGACAAGTAGATCGAAACGATTCTGCATCTACTACTATTACTCCACTCATCGACCGCTATCCAGCATGCATCTAGAGTATTAAGTTAAAAACAGAGTAACGCCTTAAGCAAGATGACATGATGTAGAGAGATAAATTCATGCAATATGAAATAAACCCCATCTTGTTATCCTCGATGGCAACGGTACAATACGTGCCTTGTTGCCCCTTCTATCACTGGGTAAGGACACCGCAAGATCGAACCCAAAGCTAAGCACTTCTCCCATGGCAAGAACTACCAATCTAGTTGGCCAAACCTAACGGATAATTCGAAGAGACTTGCAAAGATAACCAATCATACATAAAAGAATTCAGAGAATATTCAAATATTATTCATAGATAGACTTGATCATAAACCCACAATTCATCGGTCTTAACAAACACACCACAAAAAGAAGATTACATCGAATAGATCTCCACAAGAGAGGGGGAGAACTTTGTATTGAGATTCAAAGAGAGAGAGAAGAAGCCATCTAGCTACTAACTATGGACCCGAAGATCTGAGGTAAACTACTCACACTTCATCGGAGAGGCTATGATGATGTAGAAGCCCTCCGTGATGACGGCCCTCTTCCGGCGGAGCTCCGGAACAGGCCCGAAGATGGGATCTCATGGATACAGAAAGTTGCGGCGGTGGAATTAGGTTTTTGGCTCCTGGTCTGATCGTTTGGGGGTACGTGGATATATATATAGGAGGAAGAAGTATGCCAGCGGAGCAACGAGGGGCCCACGAGGCAGGGGGCGTGCCCCCCACCCTCGTGACCGCCTCTTTTGTTCCTTGGAGCAGGGTCCAAGTCTCCTAGATCACGTTCGGTGAGAAAATCACGTTCCCGAAGATTTTATTCCGTTTGGACTCCGTTTGATATTCCGCTTATCTAAAACACTGAAATAGGCAAAAAAACAGCAATTCTGGGCTGGGCCTCCGGTTAATAGGTTAGTCCCAAAAATAATATAAAAGTGGAAAATAAAGCCCAATATAGTCCAAAACAGTAGATAATATAGCATGGAGCAATCAAAAATTATAGATACGTTGGAGACGTATTAGGCCCCTGGCCTCCTCTCTCCCCTTCGCCCCGACCACGTCCACGCCTTCGCGCGCGCGCCCGTGTCCGGCCGCACTCGCTGCGCCGCTCGGGACTGCACCCACGGCCACCGCGCCCCCTGCCCCTGCTCACGCGCCCGCGCGCACGCACTCCTCACGGCCACCACTCCTCGGCATCACCTGCATCGCCTCCGCCTCTACGACCACGCGCCCACCATCATGCTCGCTGCTCGCCCCGTGCTCCCGCTGCCCGCCTGTGACCGTGGCCGTGCCGCGCCTGGCCTCGTCCACCTGTAACCGCTCGCGGCTCTAGGCCACTTGCGCACCCGCGACCTCAACTGCCTCGCCGCTCCTCCTACTGCTGCATGCCGCCGCGTCGCTCCCTCCTCTCCCCGCTCGGCGGCTGCTTCCTGTCCGCGCCGGCGGCCCCTCCTACCCTGGAGCGCACCTCCTCCCCTCCTGCTGTCACGGCTTCCCCCGCGCCGCCTTCACCACGACGCGCCGCGCCCCCTGCCACGGCCGCCCCGTGCCTCCCTGTCTGCTTCTTGCTCACCCCGCTCCGGCGACGCCCATGTTCGCCTGGCCCCGTCGCCGTCCCTGCCTGCTCGGCCCCGCCACACGCCGACGCTGGCCAGCCCTCCTCCGACCTCGCCGGCCCCTGCCCCGGACTGTCGTGCCTGTCGCCGCCCCGCGTGCCCCTGGGCGTGCACCCGCTCGGGCTGCGCCCAGCGCCCGCACCCGCGGCGCCTGTGGCACCCGCCCGCTAAGGCTCTCGCTGAGCCATTGACATGGGGGCCCCGCCCCCAGAATGTTAAAATAATTATGAAATGAATTAATTAAAAAATATTAATTAATTACTTAATTAAAAAATTAATTAATTAACTAAATTAATTCTGTTAACTAACTATTAAACCTAATTAACCTGCTAATTAATCTAACTAAACAGTTAGTTAGTTAGTTAGACAATGACATGCGGGACCCACATGTCAGTTTGACCAGTCAACGGTCATAGTTGACTGCGAACGTCATGCTGACATCATGATGACATCAGCAGGCACTATTCTGGATAATGTTGAATTAAAATAATTAAATAAATTCTGAAAATGATTAAATTAATATAAAAGAAACCATAGATCGGATGGGAAAACTTTGTACATGAAAGTTGCTCAGAACGACGAGATGAATCCGGATACGCAGCCTGTTCGTCCGCCATGCATCCCTAGGATAGCAAACACGCAACTTTCCTCCTCTGATTCATCTGTCCGAAAACGTGAAACACCGGGGATATTTTCTCGGATGTTTCCCCCCTTTCACCGGTATCACCTCATACCACGTTAGGGCACCCCTAGCACCGCCACTTGTCATGTCATGCATCGCTATTCATCTGATTGCATTATATTCATTGTTTCTTCTCCCTCTTCTCTCTGATAGACAACGAGACTGACGCCGCTGTTGGTGCCCCGATTGACTACGCTGTTGACGACCCCTCTCTCTTGCCAGAGCAACCAGGCAAGCCCCCCCCCCTTGATCACCAGATATCGCCTATTCTTCTCTCTACTACTTGCATTAGAGTAGTGTATCATGTTACTGCTTTCCGTTAATCCTAGCCTGATGCATAGCCTGTCATTGTTGCTACAGTTATTGATACCTTACCCGCAATCCTAAATGTTTAGTATAGGATGCTAGTTTATCATCAGTGGCCCTACATTCTTGTTCGTCTGCCATGCTATACTATCAGGCCGTGATCACTCGGGAGGTGATCACTGGTATATATATATATATAGTGGCACTATTATGATCATGGGATTAGAATAACTATTTGGATCACAGCAGCCCTATATAGGACCCTCCCGAACTTCCCTGAACTGCCCGGCCCGACCCGAGTCGCCCCGACAGGATCCACCCGATCCGAGACGCCTCGACAGGATCCACCTGATCCCCTCGATCCCGAGCCGCCCCAGCCCCCCTCCTCGCCGCTCCTCCCCTCCTCGTCGCCGATCTTCGTCGGATCCGCCGCCTCCTCCCCGTCTACAGCTCCTGGCCGGCCGGATCCGCCGCCTCCCCTCCTTCCCCAGCTCCTGGCCGGCCACCGGCGCGGGCGAGCGAGCGACGGCAGACGCCGGCGCGAGGGAGCCCGCGTCGCCTGGACGCGGCGAAGCCGCCATGAACTTCAGGAAGCCGCATCCTCGTCCCATCGTCACCGCCCGAAGCCTTGGCAGACCAGATGACGGCCCCGACGCAAGCAACGGCGAGCGGCGCGACCAACGGAGCAACTCCTCCGCGGAGGCGGAATCGGCTGCGCCCTCAAATTCAGCGGCAGAAGTACATGAACTTCCTCCCAATTTTGCCTTCTTCTTCAATCTTGCCTTCTCTGACCTTCTTGCGTTGTGTGCAGATGAACTTCGCGCCCCCTGCAAGACATGGATTGCCATGGAATTCCTCTACTACCTTCACGACGAATTTTTCTCAAGGTGGCCTATCAGCTGCTGGAAAAAGATTGGCTGGACTTCTAGCCAGGGTATGGTTGAACTTCTTCCTTCCTTCGGTTTGTTATTTGCCTACAACCATGTGAAGTTCAGGTGGTGTGTGAGCCTCAGTCCAGGCTACAAAAAAACATCATTGTAAAAATCTGCCTGCTTACAGCCATGTGAAGTTCAGGTAGTATGTGAGCCTCAGTCCAGGCTACAAACACTATAAAATCTGCCTGAATTCACATTCACATGTGAAGTTCAACTAGTAAGTGTGCTAGAGTTCAGGTTGGTATGTGTCTGGCTCTGTGCAAAAAAATAAAAGGAAAATAGAACATGCATGTGATATGACATGAAGGTCAGGTTGGTATGCACTAGCAGTCCAACCATTCAAAAACTCATGAAGGTTCAGGTTTTTTAATTGTAGACAGTATTTCCCCTTTACAAAACAAGAAGTTCAGGTTGTGGAGAGTGCTCAGTCCAGGTACATATAAGTAATCAAATATTGTAGAATTAAAAAACAGGATGTGAAGTTCATTATGTGAAGGGTGCTCAGTTCAGGTACCAAGGCATTGGCAGATGCTCAGCTCAGTGCATAGTGTGATGGCTCTCACCACTTTTATATGAGAAGTTCAGGCTGTGAATAATGCTAAGTTCAGTTACAAATGTATATGCAGATATAACTTGTGTGCTAATACACATTTTTTTCTTTTATGACAGGAAGACGATAGACGCATGAAGAAGCTTAGAAGTTCCTAGCAGCAAGTGCACAATCCAAAGCCTGTACGCGTTGCACCACCCACTCAATAGGTCACGCCTCAAACGCACCAACAGCATTACCAACCTGCTCCAGACCAAAAATGGATGACACCCGAAACACACGGATACTTCCAAGATGCTGGGTCACAGCCCTATCCGCACAGGTTTGCGCCTCCACCTAATTGGGTGACGCCGGAAATCCCCCGCGGATTCTTTGTATCCACCAGCAGACTCCCAAGCACGCCGATGGAGGAGGGGGTTAGCTCAAGTCCTGTGTGTAACTCTGGAGGTTATCCTGGTGTGCCTCATCAATGCCAAAGCGAAGCAACTAAACCGGATCCCAGGACAAATCCAACAGCAACACACACGCGGAGGAGAGTGATATGCACACTACCACCGTTTGATCCTCCTGCTGCTCCTACAGGTCAGAATTCTATGGGGCATAAGGTAGATGGATTGCTTCACAAAACAAAAGAGCAAACCAAGACTAGGATCGCAATACCTCCACAACCACCTCAAGCAAAAAGGACGCAAACAAGAGAGAGGCCATCTTCAGCCCTCCTTCCTCCTCGTGATCCACTGCTGCATCCTGCTATGATTACTCCGCCATGCCCCATCCCAGAGGGACAGCAGCCGACACCGGCGGAGTTGCGATCATACACGCACGTAAGTGAAACAAAAAATATTTATATACGCATCTTGTATTATCTGCACATTTTCTGCTCCCTCCAGAATAACAAGTTCATAAACTGCATTTTAACGTGCTGTTTGGATTAATTTTTTTTCTTTTTCTGCAGATGCCGGATCTACCAGATTATCTAATACCAAGACTAAAGATGCGATTCAAAGATGTAGAGAAAGCAAGGGAATTTTATAACAGATACGCCAGGCACGCTGGTTTTGGAATCAGGAAGACGGGTGGAAATGACAACCACAAGTATTTTGTTTGCGCCTTCCAAGGGATACACACATCTTCTGTTTCAGAGGCCAACAGGAAGCGAAACAAAACATTGCAGAGGACGGGCTGCAATGCAAGAATGAGGGTGAAGGTGCATGAGGATGGCACATGCGTGGCAGTGGACATTGAGTACAATCATAATCACCAGCTCATGCAAACTGATGACATGCTGGTATTCTTGCACTCACACAAGAATTATGACCCCACTATTCTGGAGTATGTAAAGCTCCTGCAGTACCATGATGTCAAGCACACAACAATCATGTCCATGCTATCTGAAAATGAAGATGGAAGCTACTTCCTAAGCATGACCAGACGAGACCTGCTAAACCAGTAAGTATTCAAACACCCACATGCTGCAATGTAAAAAAGCATCCTAGCTCACAACCAATTTGATAGCAAAAATAAAAAATGCATGTTGGCGTGTGATTTGCAGGAAAGCCATGAATGCAAGGAAAGAAGATCTGGATGATGTATTAAAACTTGTTTCATTCTTCAAAGACATGAAGGCAATAAATGATGAGTTCTTCTATGACATCCAAGTGGACAAGGACAAGTCAATTAAAAACATTTTCTGGTCCAATGCAAGCTGCCAAGGAGCCTACCAAGACTTCGGTGATTGCGTAACATTCGACACGACTTACAAGACCAACAGATTTCATATGCCCCTGGGAGTGTTTGTTGGAACAAACCATCACTTGCAGTCAACGATATTTGCCGTTGCCCTGATAAGAGACGAAGATGCAAAGTCATTCAAGTGGCTGTTCGATACATTTCTACGGTGCATGAACAACAAGCACCCAACTTGCATTCTCACAGGTGAGTTCAAAAAAAAACTCCTCAAGTTTCATCATCTTTTCAGTCTATGTATGGGTCTCTGTTGGTTGGGTACATTTGTTTTTTTTGAAAAATATGTAAAGAATGAAGTTCAACCACTGTTAGCGCAGAAGTCCAACTAGCAAATACAAGAAAGCAAAATTATCTGTCACATGTTTAGAAAAAAATTAGTTATGAATGTGAAGTTCAAGTACATGAATCATAGAAGTTCAAGTACATGAATCTGTTAGATAAAAATATGTAGCATGTTCAGGAAAACATAGTTATTTATGTGACGTTCAATCACTGCTACCACAGAAGTTCAACAACACTGCTGTAAGAAAAATTTTGAGTGTGACACTACCAGTTTGTCCTACTACTAACTGTGAAGTTCAAGCACTGGTACCACAGAAGTTCAGCAACACTGCTGTAAGAAAAAAAATACATGTGACATTCTTAGATAGCCATACTACTAGATGTGAAGTTCAATTACTTGTGCAACACAAGTTCACCATCAGTACAAAAAAGAATCAAGTTTCAATTTTTTTAATTCGATCAGACCAGTGCCCATCGATGGCGAAAGCTATACCGCAATCATTTCCAAACACCATCCACAAGCTATGCCGTTGGCACATATTGAAGAAGTACAGGGAATACCTCGCGTTGCTGTACAAAAAGTATGATACACTCAAAGAGGAGTTCACAGCTATATTGAACTGGCCGCTGATGCCAACGGAGTTTGAAGATGCCTGGGCTGAACTCGTGCACAAGTACCACCTGGAGAACGACCAGATGATGATGTAGCTCTGGAGTGATAGGAAGATGTGGATCTCGGCATATTACAAGAACATTTTCTGTGCTAGAATGACTTCCACACAACGAAGCGAGAGCATGAACCACGTGCTAAAGAAAGGGTTTGTCAAGGGGACCCAGAACCTACACAAGTTTGCTAGGCGGGTCAATGCTTGCATACAAACTCGGATGCAGAAGGAGAACGAGCAAACAATGACCAGCATGGTATGATGACAAGTACAAAAACACCACCATCATGTTCTGTTTACCTTCAACATGTGCACTTTCAATTTTAAAAACCTATGATTCTGCTTCGACTAATATCTTACTTTTTGACATGTGCAGACCAATCCTATGACAAAGACAACTTACGGCTACGAGGAAGACATGTCTATCAAGTACACGAGAGCCGTGTACAATGAGTTGAGGAATAGGATGAGAAAGGCCACGCTATTTCGCACAAAGCGTACAGCAGAGCCCACTAAGTACCTTGTGTACTACCACAACAAGCCTGGCCATGATGATGAAGAAAGATTTTCATGGTCAAAGCATGAATTCCAGGTTGTAGCTGACCCAGACAATGAAATATACGAGTGTGAATGCAAGCTCTGGACACACACAGGTGAGCGGGAAAACAAACTCATTAAAATAGCTAGACTAGTAGTATCATATCAAAATTTATGAAACTCATTGCTGGCTCACAAACTATGTATTCTGCATTCATCACAAAATGCAGGCCTGTTTTGCCTTCACATCATGAACATACTGGACTACCTCAAGCCTGACAAATTTCCAAACAAGTATATCCTCAAACGGTACACAAAGACTACAAAATCACAGCCAGCCTTTGATACAAGAGACTACAACACAACCGCATCGGATGGCAGCTCAAGGCTATCGAAGCAAGACATCTTGCTGCAGCTGAATTTGATGGTTAACAAGAAAGCGATGAGATGTGACCAGCAGTATGACAGAGCCTACTATGTTCTCAAGAGGCTCGTGGAAGAGCTTGATGCAATACATTCAGCAAATCGAGTGGATGCTGACAAAATGATGGCTGAGGAGGACGCTGAAATTGAAGATGACCTTCACTATTATGTAGCTGAAATGCTCAACGCCGCCGCTGAAGCCAACCAATGCAAGCAGGGTGATGGCCAATCAATGGAGCAGCGACAGCAAGAGACGATGAAACTGCTGCTGTATTCTGAAACAAAGGGTAGGAAGAAAATTACAGCAGCAAAGAAAAGTGACAAGAGAGCGCAAATAAAGGCACCGCCTCCAGGAAGAGTCGTGGTGCTCGATGAGAATGGAGTGCCACTTGGACACAGGAAATGTAGTGTGTGCAAGCAGGTTGCGGGACACAACAAGCTGACCTGTCCAACACTCTTGGAAAGAAACAATGCCGAGGAGGTCAAGCAAACCAAAGTTATGGAACAAAAGAATGGACCACACCCACAGAGAGCAAGCACCAGACTTTGTAGCATATGCAAGGAGTATGCACCACATAATGCAAGAACATGCCCAAAGAGAGCAGATGCTGAAAAGACAAGCAAAAAGTCAGAGAAGAAACAGAAAGCAAAACCCAGAGCCAGCAACAAGAAAGAGGTGGAAGAGGAAGACGAAGACGAAGACACCGTCGAAGAAGAGGAAGAGGAAGACGAAGACACCGTTGAAGAAGAGGAAGAGAACAATGAAGAGGAAGAGGAAGAGGATGATGAAGAGGAAGATGAAGAGGAAGAGGTACATGTCAAGCAAAAACCTATACAACCAAAGCCTAGGAGGAGCGCAAGGCTGATGAACAGTTAGAATAGGTCAATTAACACAACGCAAACTTATGTCATGTCAATGTCCAGAAATATTATGTCATCCCCTTTTACTGTTGAACTTTTGAAGAAGTCCTGGTAACATACAATGTGAAGTTCACGTAGTACTACTGCAGAAGTCCTGGTATGTTATGAGATGAAGTGTTGTGCTGATGATGTACTGCATGAAAGAGCAAGCAGTAATAAAATGAAAAACATACACTGTGAAGTTCAAGTAATATTACTGCAGAAGTCCTGGTATGTTATGGGATGAAGTGATGTGCTGGTTTGCATGAAAGTCCAAGCAAGAACAAACATGAAAATACATATACTGTGAAGTTCAAGTAAGCTTACTGCAGAACTACTGGTATATTACGGCAGGAGGTGCTCATGTTGTATTCCATAAAAGTGCAACCAGCAAATAATTATATAGTATTGAAGTTCAGGTCAATTTATAGAAGAAGTTCTGGTATACAAAATCGATGTTAAAATAAAGTTTCACCGCATAGCATAAACTAAGGTTAGCAAGCCTAAGACAACGCGTTCAAATGTGAATTTCTGCTTGGATACGTGCAGAAGTTCATGTACAATGCCGACAAAAGATAAAGAAACGTCAACAATATTTCTGCACGGATTTACATATGAAATACGTTCGCACTTGAAAAAACACAAAAAAAACAAATATAGATTCTACGCAAAAGCATACATTTTGGTTGGGTTGAACATTACCAATACATTACACAACACAAAATATCCTCTCCATCTGAAACCAGCAGCCCAGCCACATCTCAAAGCAGAAGTTCAAGTCTACGATCATATGTTGGGAGCCCGAAAATAAACAACACAAAAAAATCAAGCAGTTCAAACAAAAACCATGGCAGAAGTTCAGGTACATCTATCGGGGCAAAAACATTCAACACATTGATACTGAAAAATGACGCAGTGCATTGAAATTCACAAAGCCAAATCATTATTCACACCAAATGCATTTGTCCACAAACATCATAAGTAATAGTGCTGCACCTATAGATACACAAATCACTAAAAACATTCTTACAACCAAATCTTTACGGAATTGTTCCAATCATTATCAAACCTAAAAATCTGTACGAAATCAAATCTACTATGAAACTAATGCTTCGAATTCACGGGCCAAAGGACTGGATCTCTTTAGGGAGCTCCGAACGCACGACTTCATTCTTCTCACTAAAAATCAGAGTGTGCATGAACTCAGCCTTCCAGTCATCTGCAACAGCCTGCAAACAAAGAAAGTTGAAAACGATGGTTTAGTAACGGATATCTAAAACCAAAGCAGGAGCGTCCCAGCAAAAACACACAAAGAATAATCAAAGGATGATGAGACGAGAACAAAGACAGAACATACTTCCACATCACCAAAATCTTCAACAACCTCATCGCCATCATACGAAGAGCTGAACTTCACGGCAAAGAAACCACAATCATTACTCTTCTGCTTCGGAACGTCGATGTAAGTCGGCCTCTTTGCAATAGTCACCCAGTTAGGCTGCTTGCTCGCCTTGTATGCTGCCTTGCCGTACACCTCCTCGAGCAACCCTACAAATCTCTTCATCTGCCGGAAATAACAAAATTAGACGAAGTCAAAAACATGTTAACCAAAATAGTTAAGTTTAGGTACATAAAAAAGCGACACTTGCAAAAGATCCACCTAAAACAAAATAGCAGAAATTCAACTTCTAAATGACAGTCAGTTCAAGCAGTATTACCAAAACAGAGATAGCAACATATTTTGTCAACACAAGGCATAATAAACTTCGTGTCAAACAAGAGAATGTGAAAGGAGGATCAGGCTAAGAAACACTCATGATATTTTGGCAGTCCCCGTGGAAACACGATCGCGACGTTTCCATATTATCATAAGAAAGTGAATCAAGGATGTCAATGCTCCCACGATATCTATTCACCACGTACACACTGTAGTGTGCCATTGTGCCAATTGGCTTGAATAGAATCAAGAAAACCTGCCAAGAATGAAAGGACCGGTGAACACAAACTATAAAAGCATATGTTCTGAAGAACAGGCATGAACAAAAACTTCTTGACAAACTCAGCAAAAGGATGCACATGAAATTAAAAAAAAGTAAGGGTTATGAAAACCTAACCAGCTTTGCGTTAAGAAGGTCTTCTTCCTTGCGAACAAACATTGGGAGGAGACCAGCAGATTTTTTTGCATCAAACTTTGGAACTGTTGCACCGAAGAAATCATACTCCAGGCAGTACTGTGCATTCACAAAAACACAATTAAAACACCTCCCAAATGCTACTACAACAAAACTAAGGCAAAAAGAAGGAGATAGAGGTGCAAAGAACTAAAACCTGTATGAAGTAGGGACTAAGTACAACCCTGTCAGCACTAGAGAATATCTCAGCGGTCTCCGGCTTATCCTTCCACAAATTTATGAGATAATCCATTATGTCTCCTTCCATCTGCTGCCCTTCACCGAAAAGCGTATAAAGGACACGTCCTGTGAGGTCAATCACATTCCCAGGGATGGTAAACATACAGTAGCTTGTCCTGCAGAATACAAAAGGATGGTAAAAAATATTAGAAGTTCAGATACAACAACAAACAGAAGTTCAGACAAATATAACTCAAAAGGCAAGAGGAGACATAAAACAGAAGTTCAGATACTACAACAAAGGCCGTTCAGACAATACAACTACAGAAGTTCAGACACTACAACTACAAGACAAGGGAACGACAGATGAGGGTAACTCACTCAGAATACTTCTCCAC
Source organism: Triticum urartu (assembly GCF_003073215.2). Lineage (NCBI taxonomy): Eukaryota > Viridiplantae > Streptophyta > Magnoliopsida > Poales > Poaceae > Triticum > Triticum urartu. Next base: position 588,029,926 of record NC_053023.1, on the reverse strand, counting down.
ACCGTCTTTACTCAACACATACAGTTTCAACTTCCGGGCCTCGGATAGATGAGGGTAACTGTATTTTTTCAGGGGAGCGACAGGAGAACGCCACTTCAAAGGCAATCTTGCTGCTCTCTTGGAGGAAGTTATGTTCCCAGACTCAACTGCCAGTTTCCTCCTGGTGATCACAACATTCTGCCCACCTCTACCAGCAACAGTACCAGCAGCAGATTTAGCATTCTTCGGGTAAGCAATCTTCTCAAAATCATCATCAGACGAAATCGCTTCTGCTTCGGCTGCTTCGACTGCATCAGCCTTCCTGTAGCAAGGGGTTTTTGGAGTACCACGAATACCACCAGCCTGCTTCCCCAACTTGGAAGGAATAAGGGTCCGAGGTCTATCATCTTCTATCGGAGTTGTACTCACCGGTTCCTCCCTAGGCTGGTATTCCTGTGACCCGAGGAATGAGTAGTGGTAATCGGTCAGCTCCAACGGTTCCACTGTCAAAGAAAAAAGGAAGAGAAAAAATCACAATTAAATACAACTGAAGTTCAGGAACATCACAATGTGCAGTCCAACTAATAAACTTGACATGGTTACTGCTCAAGCTGGCCTAAAAAAATTAGTTGCAGTAAAAAACTAAATGAAGTTCAGGCACAACCAGAGGAACAGTTCAAGATAAAACGATGAACTGTAAATCATTCAACTACAGCTAACAAAACCATAGAGAGGCATCATCTCTGAAGATCAATTATAAAAGAAAATGCTCATGTGCATTTAAGCAAAACAAAACACACAAGCAAAATTAAAAAAGATAGAAATGAAGTTCATGTATAAAGAAAATGCTCCCCTCCTTCCGAAACCAGCGGCCCAGCCAGACCTCAAGCAGAAGTCAAAGCTCAGAGAAAAAACATGAAGTTCAGGTAGAATAAAAGATGCAGTGCAGGTAAGCAGTACAAGTTCCAAAATACTTACATGTGTAGTAGCCAAACAGAGCTTGGAAGTCTGTCTCAAACAGGTCAGAAGAAGCGATTGAGTACAGCCACGTCTTCCTGATATCCCCGATATTCTCATGGGAATAATTTGCAAGAACCCGTCATGATACGAATTAACATTCATAAGCATGAAGAATCCGCAGTCGATACTGCCATCAAACGAAGTAAAAGAAATAGTGTTAGGACAGAAAAAGAAAGCCAAACGAATTAAACACGTCGCAGCTTAAGTACAACTACAGTTAAACAGATGTGATAAAGAGAAAAAGCCGAACTCATACTTGTTTTGCTGCTGGGGGACATCAATCCAATCCAGAGCGAAATTGTCGATGCTAATAGGACGAAGGGTGTCTCCCTGTCGTTGCTTGCATCCTTCCAAAGCCTCTTGATGTTGTCGGTCATCCGTCGAAACAGGCGTACCGCACATTCATCTTTTGGTCCATAGTAGGAATCGAGAAGCTGGAACCTTGAATTCTTTAGGTCAAGGAATACCGACACCCAATGACCGACACCACCCATGGAAGCAGGAACCTCAGGCGGGTCAAAAGTAGGGAAAACAACCTGAAGCATCATAGACACACGAATCATTAAAAAACGATAATTAATATCAGAACGGTACAAAAGAAAAATAAATAAAATATTAACATAGTGGATCGCACTGCAAAACTAATACAAAGGCAAAGAACAAGATATTGCATACCGAATCATGTGCATCCATGCTATCTGGACCACTCGCCATGAAGTACTTCCTCACACGGGAATCAAATTGACCTCTAAAAATCTTGTCCTGAAATAATGCAGACAACACCAACATATGAAAAAATGCAAAAATGAGACGAACAAGTTTTAACTAAAATGGTAAGGACACAAAGACATATTTGCTACCAGGGATGGTTGACTTACACAAACCCAATGCGGCAGGATGAGTTTATCCGATCCCTGGTACTTCGCACGTAGACAATAGAGTGCACACTCAGCCACATTAGATGTAAGCATTCCGCGAGGACCAAAAGATGTTGCGACTTCTTGAACAGTAGCTTCACACTCCTTGTTTTGGAACATAATCATTTCTCTAAAACAAGCAAAATAGAAATAAAAACAAGTTCAGCAGCAGGAACTCAGGAAGTTCATAACACATGTTAGCAAAGAAGTTCAGCTATATCACAACAGGCAGTACAGTGCAAAAGAGGCCAGAAGTTCAGCGCCAGAGAAGCAAAAAAACAAGAAGTTCAAGTACATATAGTTGAGAAGTTCAGGTATGAAACAACGGGCAGCTCACAGGGGGTACATGGATGATGTAAATGTTGAGCAGCTGCACTCACCTCTTGGAACGGTCGTTCCTAAGCCTAGTTACACTATAATAAAAGTCATCAACCTTCTTTCGCACGACATCAAGGTCACTATCTGCTCACCAAAAAGAAAAATATCAAGTAACAGCAACACTCAAAGCACATAGATTCACGACAGTTTCAATTAAGACCAACATTCGAGCACAAACATTCAAAACATAAGCACATCTCAGCTGCTACATCAGAAAGGATAAAACACAGCATCATAGACATCACAACCCATGCATTACGAACCTCCACCCACATAGAAAACAGGTCCACTTAACATTCTTTACAACCCACACGACAAAACAACAAAACCAGAAGTTCAACTTAGACAACACAGGCAGTTCACATGGGATATCATGGACTAAACCAAACAACAAAGAGGGAAGGGAATGGGGAAAGAAGAGAGAAGCATGCTCCTCTCTTCATGGATCCTTGCCTAGACCAGTGGCAGCACTGGAATGATCAACCTCCTCTCCATAGCTATCGCTTTCCATATCTTCATTGTCGTCTCCAGAAGACGTTGCAGCGTCATCAGCAAGGACACCAGCAGCAGCTGGAGCAGCTGGAGAATCTGAAACAAGAAAAACTTTTGGTTGTGCCTGTACAGCATTAACATCAACTGATGGCTCTGCTGCAAGAGACTTCTTCGGGCTTGCAGCAGCACTACCACCAGTTTCAACAGCAGACTCAACAGCATCTTTCCCCAAAATGATGTCTCCAGTTGTCTTGCCCTGATCAGCATTTGAAACCTCGGCGACAATGGACGACTGAGGTTCAGTCAGGACCACCCCATCGGAGCAGCCGGTGCCTGAGACGGACATGTCTGCAACATTCTTGGAGGAACACTAACATCATCATTCTGCTGCTGCAAAAAGAAACATAAAAGTCATTACAAAGGGCTGACTGAACCTCATCCACAGGAGCAGCAAGTCCGTCTCAGCGGCAACAAGACAAATGGACAAGAAAAATGGTACCTCATTTTCACTGCCATGAACCTCATCAACTATTACGCCACTAGCCGGAGCAGGTTCATGCACAGGGGCAGCCTCATGCACAGGAGCAGCTTCATGCGCAGGTAAAACATCCTCCTCAACCCTAGCATCATCATCAACAGCCTAAAAAAATCATTTAGAAAACAAATACCTAATCAGCAGAAGTTCAGATTGCACAATCACAGAAGGTTAGCTATCACAACTAACACATAATGGAAGTCCTGATACAGTAAAAATAGCAGGTCAGATATCAAACTACTCTAAGATACAAGAGGGAACAAAAAAGGATCAGTCATCGAAGTCATGGAAGTTCAGGTGTTGTAGCAGCTTAAGTTCAGGTTCAATAAACAGATAAGGTCACCTAGGAACACTAGTGCTAAAAAGAGACAGTTTACGACACATCAAATCAACAACGCTCACCTATGACCACAAACAGTAATAACTGAAAGCTAACATTTAACATTGAACATTAGTGCAAACCTCTTTGGTATGCTCCACATGACCTCCTTCACGACCCAAACGAACAGAATCCTGCCTCTGAATCTGTCTCACAACAACACTTGCCTCATCTTCAAAAGGCTTGCAACGAGCATCCTGCATTTCCTTGAACAGCACAACACTACTCCGGAGGTGGGAAGTGGTCTGACGAAGCTCTTCAAGAAATTTAGCTTCAATACATAAGACCTCCTTCGAAGACTCAGCATCAAACCCGTGCCCGGGAGGAAGAATCCCATCAACACGACTAAGACGTTCAGCAGTCGAAGGAACACGAGCCAACTCCCCACAAACAGTTTCAAGAAGACTGTCAATCCTAACCAGAGAAACATTGGCAGCTTCAAACAAATCCTCGCAAGAAACGCCACCTGCAGCACTCACACGGGCAGAAGAACCTCCTGGATCTACAGGGGGGCACCGGTATTAACATCCCGGGAGAATTCAAATCTTGGTGAACTTCCACTCCCTAGGCCGGTAGAACGAGGCATAGTTAGAACAGGACGTTCGATAACCCTAAGAACACAACCTCAGCCTGTGTCTTCCACTGCATACAAAAACAAAAGTCAACGCGTCAGAAAACAAATGAAGGAACATGGGAACAAAAAATATACAAGACAATACCAGAAGTTCAAGGTAAACTACACAGGAAAGAATAATGCATACAAACACTCACAGGCAGTCTCCCAAACACCCAGTTGGCTGGGTCATCATCACCTTTCATGACCAAGTCAGCCGCAGCAAGCTCAAGAAGCTTGGCCTGATCCATGAAATTGATGCGAGGGGTCCTCAAGTCAATATTAGGCGTCTTGCCAATGATAAGGCAGTCTAGATACATAAGAAGCGGCGCGATGGCACAGCCTGTGACAGCTTTTCCTCTGCTAGTACCTTGCTGATACCTAACAACAGCACTCCGAATATCTTCAACAACCAACTGGCAGTAGTCCATGTCTGCCATATCCTCAAACACAAGGTTCTCGGCCATTGCTGCCTCCCTGGACACTCGTGTAGACGTTCCAGGGATAACCACCTTCATGAAAACAATAAGGTAAAACACCTGAAGAGCAAGATCATCCTTCGTCTCATCCTTCACAAGTTCAGCAAGGATATTCCGCAAATCCTTTGTCTTGATGTCATCACTCCTAGCATACCCAAGCTTGCCCTTCAACCTCATAACAGCATCATCGAAACCATCATTCGAGGGCCTAGGGGGGGTACGATTACCTTGAGGGAACCCAAAGAGATGGTGAATAGCATCACTTGTAATACGTATAACCTTGTTCACCTCACCCATGTCCAAAATCATGGTTGAAGGGTCAATCCTCGTGTAGATGTTGCCCATCAAAGGACGAGAAATGTTGGAATCAACCTTCAAGTCAAACACACAACCAAAACCAGCCTTGATAACCCTCGTCTTGTGCCTATCTTGTAGCATTTTCGCACACGTCTTGACCTCTCCTAGTGAGCAGCGAACCGTCTTGTTAAAACGTTTCGCCTCACCTCCTCCTTGGCCACCTTCTTCGGGCACTTTGCCTCCTCTCTTCCTCCTATCAGGCCGCTGCACAAGCTGATACTGAAAAAAAATACATTGACAAGGAAAAAAGGCAGAACAATAAGACACACAACCTTCACCAAAATTCAACAAATGCCTACATATACGCACTACACCTCAGAAGTCCAACCATGTCTACATAGGCAGTACAACCATGTATGACCACAAGTTAACATGCTTTCAAAAATGTTGGAAATTTAAAAAGCAGAAGTCCAACTATGTACTCACAGGCAGTAATCAAAAACATGTATACCAACAAGTTAAGCTTATTTCTTCATGTATATACCCAGAAGTCCAACTATGTACTCAAAAGCAGAAATACCATAAAAGCAAAGCACATCGGCTAATTTATTCGTCTATTGAGATGGATCAGAAGGTCACCTATGTACGCCAAGGCAGTGCTAAAAACAATAAAACTACAGAAATAGCGACAAATGCTTGAAAAACAGTAAACATGAGACATTCATACCTGATTAGCGGCAGCATCATCATCGTCGTCATCCACATCACCAGCATTGAAATCAGCATCATCCTTGTCCTCTGGATTAACACGAGAACGCTTCTTCACACCCTTGTTGACCTTTGCAGGTGGAACCTTGCGCTTCACGCCGCATTTCTTCCCCTTACCAGATGCACCAGCACCAAGCGGAGAAGGTGTAGGTGCGGCAGTGGCAAGCACACGAGGACTACGCCGTGGCGTACCACCAACGCATAGCCCTTCATCTTCAACAACTTCTATAGGCCTTGAAACACGTGGGCTCCTCCGAGGAGTAACTTCACCAACTACTAGCTTCCTCGAAATAGTCTTCTTAATTTTCTTCTTAACAGGGACAACCGTGCCATCACTGCGACACGGCACGTCTTCCTCAACAGTGAGCTCAGCCACATGAACAGATCCAGGAACATCAGAACCTTTCTCAAGGCAGGCCGCCCTCTTCTTGTCAAAATCTTCTCGCTTCTTCCTCTTATGTTGCTCCTCCAATAGAAGCTGAAAAGGCACATCCTCGGGTTGCGTCACAGGTTCAGTGCCATCAACAGACTGCGACTGCGTCTCTGACATCTGAAGAGAGCACAAAGGATCCGGAATGGAATCACAACCTTCGACTGAGGGAGCCCCCTCCTCAGCTGCAGCAGGGTTTTCTGATAAACCCAACTCAGATAAAACATCATTGATGGTGTTCACAGCTTCCTCCTCTGTGGACACATCTGCAAAGAACACAAAAAATCGCAGCAAAAAATAAAAAAAGTCATGAACAAAAACAAAAACAAACGACATGAACAAGCTAAAAAAACATGGCTGAAAACTTTAGAATGAAAAGAAAAGGGGTTTCACATACTAGGTGAAGCAAGAGCTGCAGAAGCAAGATCCTCGAGGCTTGAAACATTCTCAAGGCTCGAAGCAACCTCAGCAATCAAAGTCAAAGGGATAATGGGTGACTTAGCCGCATCAGATATTGGAGCATCAGTATTAACCTCTGAAGTTCCATCTTGATCGCAGGCATTTTTTTCAGAACTATTCAACTCATCACCAACTACCAAAAATGCAAGTAAAAAGGCAGCTGAGTTCTAATGCACAATCCTACACCAAAGGGACTTCTACTTTGACAACAATGTCCAATAACAAGAAGTTCAACAATACCTAACAAAGCAGTCAACACAACAATCAAACTAAAATCTACACACTAACTATAAAAACAATCTACACTCAGAGGGGCTACTACATAAAACATGAATGTCCAGAAGTTCAACGATATATAACAGAGTAGTAAACACAAAATGTGCATAACAGAAGTTCAACCAAATTTCATTATGAACAAACACTAATTAAAACCAGAAGTTCAACTATGTGACCCAAGCAAATAGCACATAAAAAATATGTAGCATGACCACAAATAGTACTCCACAGCCAAACTAAATATCAATAAATATGAATCATTTGGGAAGTCCAACAACACTTGGTGACATAGTTTCACCTGCAAATCATCAACTAAAAAGTAAGCAACACTCTACTAACTCAAGCTAAGGGTAAAAAAACATACACATAACCTTTCTTAGAAGTTCACACTAATAAGAATGGCAGTCCAACAAGAAAACTAAGTAAAAAGCATACACATACTCAAGCTAAGTGAAGACATATATAAGAATACTGCTTTAAAATACAAGATCCAACTACATTAAGATACCTGGAGAAGGTTTGGAAGCCATGACAACACAACCACCTTGACGAATGAAACTCCAAAGCCTAGAACAACCTACTAAAAACAGGGGATACAATGCATATAGTTAGCAGGTAGAAAATCATACAACAAATACAAAAAACAATTAAATGAAACCCTAGGATGAAACAACTAGATAATATCAACAAGTATGAAAACATGAACAGTAGCACATATAGGCAACCACAAACAAAAAAAGAATCCAGAAACTAACTAGCATGTCACAGACACAATCTAGACTTCAAAATCAACAATACAAAATACAATTAGATACATCAGATTCAGCGTGAACCATCACACCACACCCTCTCTCACATGCATCAGAATGTTGAAATCACCAAAAGGGGAAATGAAAAATCCAATCAACTCTGAACGGAGAAATAGCACACACAAGCATCTCATAGACAAATCTGACCACAGGGGAATGGAATCCACCCACCACACGCACAAGAACCCTACCTAATCTCCCAACAAACCATCAGAAGAAGGGGGTAGCACGGGGACGCGAGAGCACACAGGAGGCGGACTCGACAGATCTGGCGAAACTAAAAGCAAGCATTAAGGGGGGGCAGCATTTGTACCTCTGGAAACAACCCCCGCACACACAAATCCGCGGCGGTTCTTCCACTCCCCACGACGCCACGCGCACCTTGCAACCGCGCAGGCAGTTGCCGCCCTCGCTTCAGAGCAGAATAGAGCGGGCAGGGCGAGGGGGAGCGGGGCGTGGGGGAGAAATAGAAGCGGGGGCCTGCGCCGGTTACTCCAGCACGAGCGCAGGGGAAAGGGGCGAAGAAATCGGGGGAGTTGGAGGCAAGGAAGGCAGCGGAGCGACGGAGAGGGGGAAGAGAGCGAGCGACAGGGGGACAGGGGATTTCTGACAGGTGGTGACCAGCGAGATGCTCACTTAATGCCTATCTTTCATGGGAATTGCAGCGCCATTGAATTTACAGTTTTACCCCCTACTCATTATAGATAAATGAATGAATGCACCATTTGAATGCATCTATTATAGTGAGATAACTTCACACAACAAAAATGCTGATATCCTTAAAACCAAAAATATACGGCAAATGCACTACCAAAGGAAGAAAAATACATACATAAATATGCACTTAAAAAAACAACACAAAGAAGTTCAAAAAAATAAAGAACAGAAGTTCAAGTACTCTAATAAAAGAAGTAACGGCATAAGAATAAATAAACCCTAAGAAACAAAAAGTAGAAGTTCAAGTACAAAAACAGATGAAGTTCATATATAACCCTAAAACATAATAACCCTAAACCCTAAAAACCCTAAGATAGATAGTGGGGTCACGGATGTGACGGACTCGCCTCCGCATGCGACGACGCGGCACGCCGCGCCGTCGCCTGCTCCGGCTCGTTCCTGTCTCGGCCTCGCAGGGGGGAGGGGAGGGGGGTCCAGACCCCCCCTCCCCCCCTGCTCGGCCTCGCGCTACCGCATTGCTGCGTGCTACGATTTGATGGGACGCAATGCGGTTATTCTGTTTCCACCCCCACCGCACGCACCCTAAACCCTAAAAACCATAAGATAGATAGTGGGGTCACGGATTGCTTTATTACTTTGCAAAGAAGGAAAAAAGCAGAAGTTCACGTATAAAGAACATGGAAGTCCAGCTTCTACAAACGACACTTACATGATCTGGAAAAAAGTGCATGCATTCTTGGCCTAATCCCATAATTGCTCACGAGACAAAGGTACAAAAAGGAAGGAAACCAAACAAATAAAATATAGAGCACCATGCGCCTTCACCTTGCAAATGTGGAACGTAATCTGGAAAACCAGAAGTGCAACCATTAATAAAAAAAGAGAAGTCCAGATCTTACCAAAGATAAGTGGATGATCAAAAAACTATACCAAAACATAGACTAAGGGAAAAAGAGGATGCATGTTCCTGTAGGTCCAGCTCCACGCTTACACACTAGCTGTAAAAAAATTGCAGAAGAAACTCTAGTAAGGGTTCCTGTTACAAAGCACTGGCTGCATTATCTTACAGCGAAAGAAAAAAGAAGAAGTTCAGGTATGACAACGCAGAAGTCCAGCACAGAAACTCGGACAGACCCAACAGGATCCACCTGATCCTCCCCCCGATCCCGATCCCGAGCCGCCCCAGCCCCGACAGGATACAACTAAGGAAAAGAAGAAGTTCAGGTATGAAAACGCAGAAGTCCAGCTTGTACGACAACCATTAGAAGATCTAGAAATAATGAACAAACGAATTCGTCCGAAGCATAAAATCATCTCCACAAGATTGCAGCACGTCCGCACCCCCTTGGAGATGATCTGGCAACTACCTTTCGACAACTGAAAGGACCAGAGGGCAAATTTCAAAACCGCTTTTTTCATGTGCAGAAACCCGCAGGAGTGCCAACATCAAATCGCTAGAAATCAAACCATAAGGACCCTCACGATTAAAATTTAAGGATTAGTAAGCCTCGAATTTCACCAAAGTACGCAAATCAGGCAGCAAACTTTAAAGAAAAACGAGAAATCAACAGAAGCGCAGGTTGCATCTCGGGCGGATGAAGATCACGGGCGATTTCAAATTTGTTTGAAATAACTAAGAATTTGTGCTCCAAACTCGTACTAAATCCTAATCCCCATCGTTCCAGAACTTCGACAACATCCAAAACATGCATTAAACTTGTAACAGACACAAGTTCATCACGACCCCGAGAGCAAATCCGCCCAAGTGCTAGAATCCGAATCAAAACAATCATTTAGACTCTAAAAACCGTGTCCACATTACACTTGCATCACAAACAACACGAATGACCAGACAAAATCGCGGTAGAAGCCACGGTTGCGAAGATAGCCCGAAGGTCAGGTTAGTACACAGGGAAGTTCAGGCGCGTTATTCAGGCAGTTCAGGTTGTGATCAGAATATTATTCTGATCCCGTGATCAGAATAGTGTTTATGTATATATATATGCATAACGTGTACAATGTGTAGTATCGTAAAATACCAGCAAACAAAAAATAATTAAAATGGAAAACACAAAATTAAATGAAAAATAAATCATAAAACCAAAAAAAACCCAAACATTTTAGTACCGGTTGGTGTTACCAACCGGTACTAAAGGGCTCCCGGCCCCCGGAGCTGGCTCGTGCCACGTGGTTGCCCTTTAGCACCGGTTCGTGCTGAACCGGTACTAAAAGGGGGGGCCTTTAGTGCCCACACTTTAGTGTCGGTTGTGGAACCGGCACTAAAGGGCCTTACGAACCGGTGCTATTGCCCGGTTCTGCACTAGTGCTCCCACGAGAGAAACGACACCGTAGTGTAACCATCGTCCGATTTGAAACACCAAATCCTAGGGTTTCCCCCGGAGTAGCGTGTGTGGGTCGATAGTAGTTACTCGACAATACCTCCATCAAGGTAATGACACAGAACGCCGCCACCGCCTGCCGTCGGCTCGGTTTTCACCGGGAACTATGTCTCCCCGACTCACAACCGGGACTAGATGAAGTATCTCAAGATCCGACCACCCAGCCTCTGGCCGACCACCTCCGACGGAGGAGATGACCACCACCACCGGTGCACCGGCCAGAACAAATCTGACCGGAGGTGCCCCCGAGCAGTCCACCGGGCCCTCCACGCCGCCGCCGATCCAAAGCCAGATGACTCACCTCTGCAGCATAAGTCGTCGGCGCTCAAACCAGGCAAGCCGCCGCTCGCCGCCGCGTATGACCGGGCTGCCTGACGCGTCGCAGTCCTCGTCGCCCGTAGCAAGGCAAACCGCCGTCGCCATAGCCATCGCTGCCGCATCGGATCTGACGCGCCTCCACACGCACAAGGGCTCCGCACCACCCGTGAGACGCGCGAGAGGGGAGGATCCCCGCCACCGCCATCAGCCCCCGAGCGCATCACGATGGCATCCTCCGACGGCAACGGGGTGAGGGAAGGTAGGTAGGTTCGGCCCCGGCGGCGGCTAGGGCTGGGGAACCACCCGAGCTATGAGAGATGCGACTTGTGTGAACTAGGTGGCCGGCGCGGTCACTCTGCCCCAGAACCGCGCCGCATAAGCCGACCGTGTGGTGAACCATCCAACCTTGTCCCAAGCCCATGTATAGGAGTCCACCGCATCCGACATTTGTACTGATGTACCAACAAGGTGTGAATTCGACAAAACCAAGTTATGCTTCCAATTTAGTCTCTTTTTCCAGTATTAGTCATCACCTACATTGCGCGTGCACGATCACTAGTTTCTAACCGGACACATTATTTTATAAACTTATTATTCACAAAAACTGTCGTAAAACTGGGTTTCCTAGAAATCGGCTAAAAAATCATTTTCTAGTTCTATCGCTAATTTTCAACTATTATTCAAACAACATGTGGAGGAAAGGCGTATTTTCGGGAGGAATAGGGCGAGCGTAGGAGGAAGGTCTATCCATCCGGAATTCAGGATCAACAACTGCTTGCTGACTAAAGATAAGATGACGGGAGAGTTTAAAAAGTCAGCACGCCGGCTGGAAGTCGTTCTCGCGGGCGGACACGAAATATCGCACGGTTAATATACGGAAACAAACAAGCTCATGGCGCCACGCTCCCCTCCCTTTTAAATGACGACGATACCGAGTGACCCACAAAAGTCCGGCCCGCCGGATCAGTGACCAACTGCTTCTGCGTGCCACGCGGAGGAACAAATCGGATCCCGCGCCGGTCTCACGTCTTCTGATCTACAAATACAAAATCGATCGACGCATCGAAACGCCATCGATACCATGGGCCAACGGAAGCTCCGTCGTTCCGGGGCCGCCTCCGCATCTTACTGCCCGATCAAGAAAGATCGTCGCCATTGTTTCTCAAAGAAGAAAAAGAAAAATCGTCATCATCACCGCCAAGTCGACAGCGGTGGCCTGACGGCGTCTCTCTCCGACGACGCGCTCGCCGACATCTTCACCCGGCTGCGGGACGTGGCGGCAGTGGTCCGCTGCGCCACCACGTGCCGGCGCTGGGGCCGCCTTGTGGCCACGAGGGCAGCCCTCATTTCTCGCTGCCTGCCACCCCTCGGCCGCTCCTTCCCCGACCTTGCCGTCGGCCTCTTCCACCAGGAGAAAGACTGGCCCACCACGCGCGGCAGGGACACGGCGTCGTCGCTACGGCCGTGTTTTGTCCCGACGGCCTCTAGCGCTCGCTTTCTCTGTGAGGGCCAGGAGCCTTTAGGTGTCGCGGGACCAGATGATGGCCACGGGCTACTCGACCACTCCCGTCCGGTCGCATCCCGGAACGGCCGCCTCGTTTTGGAGCTCCGGCGCCACCGGCGCCAGGATCGCGCCGCAGACGGCCTCCGGCTTGCCGTATGTAACCCAATGACGTCTGACAACATCGTTGTCGTCCCACCTTTGGTCTTAGTTGGCAAGAACAACACAAAGATACGGGACTATGGCTGCGCGTTGCTCACCAGCCACGACCTCTGTCCGCCAGGCTGCCTCGACTTCTTCCGTATTCTGCTCATCTACAACCACCACGGCGGCGGTGGTTGTCAACGGTGCTCCGGTGCTACTCCTCGAACACGGGTCGCTGGGGACCGGAGACTAAATCCATTGTCAAGATACCTAGTTCCAAGATCAGCAACATCGGCCCTGCCGTGATACACCGTGGGGTGGCATACTTGGCTCTCGAGCAGGGTGTGTTCGGGTGCGCCTGGATCGGATTGAGGAGGACCATACAATGGACATGCACCTCGTGCCGTGTGATACCTCAAAATTTAGTCCAAACAACCGCCTGATGGGCGTCTCATCGGACAATCGGCTTTTCTTGATGTATTGTTGTTTCAAAGCAATCCCAAAAATGAAAATGTGGAAAAAGCTCGTGCTGAAGCTAACCTATCTCGAGTTTGCACATGAAGATGACATCCACACCGCTAAGATATCTACCATTCATGAAATTCTGTCGATGAAGCAGATTGGGAAGCAGATGGAGGTGGCATACTACCCCCCTACGATCAAGCTGCGATGGTTTGGCGAGAAGAGTGGGATCTTGTTGTTCACCATGGGAGAGCGTAGCGGGCACAATGGCACCTATATGATGAACCTTCCGGAGCAAGTGGTTGACAAGGTGGCGGATGGTGGGCACTCGTGGAAGAACCTGCTCGGGTATGAGATGGATATGGCGGCGTACCTTGTCTCCGTCGGCCAAGGATCTTTCACTTGATTGAGCATATCGATGGGAGTCCGTCGCACATATGGAGTTCGGATGCAGCAAATGGGAGACAATTGTTGTATGGGATACATTCAACCGGTTTCGGTGGCGGTCGAATAATACACTATATGTAGGCATGTATTTCTCTTATAAGTGGTTGTGGCATTTATCTTCTTGGTGTGTTTGTGTTTTACTAAATGACATGACTCATATATTTGTTAAAGGACTCACTATTCACTGCACAACGACGCCGCATATACGCCCTCCCATATGGCGTCTTCACTACAGGAATCATGCAGTTTGCCGTCTGGCAAGGACATACGGCAAAGGTAGAATTACAGATGGCAAAGAGTTTGTGTCACTGGCTGACGACAAAGAGTGTCGGCAAAGCCAAAGCCGCAAAAAATACTTTGTCGTCAGCTTTTTATCGGGCAGACGGCAAAGATTTTGCCGTCAGCCAAACTGTGGATTTGTCGTCTGCCACCAAAATAACAGACGGCATAGAACGCGGTCTTTGCCGTCAGTCAATACGTTTTCTTTGCCGTTATCGGACTAAACTTGGCAAAGATTGTTTTTATTTTTTTAAGAAAATGACATCAGTCAATTTTTTAATGACATCAGTTAGAGCGTGCAAGTCGAGTTGCTCCTCTCGCCCGACAGCGCCGGAAGTCATCCAAGTCATGGCCATCGTTGCACGCGGATGTACGAAGGTCGTGGCGGTGCAGGTTGCTGCGGTGGTTAGCAACTCCGAGGGGGCTTCAGTTGTGGTGGAGGAAGGTCTTTGGTGGTCACGGCGGTGGTTGGCATCTCCAGCGAGGCTTTGGATTGCGGGGACCCCAGCTCGGATGGCTGCAGGAGGCGGACACCGGCGTCGTGCGGAGCAGGGCGGAGGCCACTGGAGTTGCGCGGAGGCGGGCGGGCGGTCGGGCGAAAGCGGGCGGAGTCCGCGGGGACTCCAGCTCGGATGGCTGCAGGAGGCGGACGCCGCGGCATGCGGAGCAGGGCGGAGGCCGCCGGCGGCGGTGAACTGCGAGGCAGCGACGGTTGGTGGAGTGCTGGTGCGTGGTAGATGGAAGCATGGGCGGGGGTGCGGGGCGGAGGCCGGCGGTGGCGGTGTCCTGCGAGGCAGCGGCGGTTGGTGATGCGTGGTAGATGGGAGCATGGGGTGGTTTCTATCCAGGAGCGTCTGCGCCAGAGAGAGAAGGTGGGGCCGGTTGCATCACATGGGGGAGCGGAGAGAGAACGTGAGGCGTCAGGCGTGGGAGAGAGATCCTAGGAGATCAATCCACGAGGTGCGGATCTTGCCACCTCATCGATCTAGGAGATCAATCCATGAGGTGTATTTGTTTGCTTTCCCGTCTGCGTTACAGACGGCAAAGAGCATACCTTAATGTCTGTAATAAAAAATACAAATGGCAAAGATCGGCAAAGCGAGTTTATTGTTGTTTGTGTTTCTTTTTCGCAAACGGTAAAGTGTATTTTGCTATTAGTTTTTTTTGTCATCTTATAATGACGGCAAACCCTTTCTTTGTCGTCTGACCAACAAAAAGCTAACGATAAGGACGTCTCCTGATGGAAAATTAGTTGTTTCTCATAGTGCTTGTAGCCTGCCATTACTGGAGCTGCGACTAAGTTTGAGAACCGCAATGCCCCTCTATCCTCCCGTACTCATTCATGCATGCATGCTCGAAAAATACCAAAATATTAGTTGGTAAGCACCAGAGTGCTTTGCGGAAGGGCCGGTCTTTAATGCTAGTTCAGTGTACGGCACGTCGATTGAACGCCCTAAGAGAACCTATAGTCATGCTCAAGCTCGATATATCAAAAGCTTTTGATTTGGTACAGTGGCCTTTCACTACTGCAGGATGCTGCTAACGTGACACTACAATTAAAGACTCTTCGAGAAACTGTGTGCGATGCAATAATCTCAAACGGTGGTGTATGAAAACCGTCAAAATGTATAAAACGTTTGCGAAGACAGATGCATCAAACACGGTTCAGATTTTAGTTGCGTGTGCGATGACGGGCATACGGTTCAGTTCAATTAACTGTTTGCGACGAGGAGGAATAAAAGAAACGGGCAGCCAGATGAAGGCGTGTGCGATACACAACATACGTTTCACTCAGATGAACTGTTTGTGATTAGGCAAGACAAAAGAAACGGGCAGCCAGATGAAGGTGTATGCGATATACAGCATACGGTTCACTCGGATGAACTGTTTGCGATTAGGCAACACAAATGAAACGTTCAGCCATATCAAGGTCTGTGTGATATACGCATGCGGTTCACTCGGCCTTTGTTGTCAGTGTGTGACCTCTGTGGCAACCGTTCGCTCCCCAGGCGCCTCTTCGTGTACCGTGGCAACTGTCCACTGCCTCTTCGCCTTTCCCTCTCGATTTGGAACTGATGTCGCACACTCTTCCTCCCTTCTCCATTTTCCTTCACCCTTTCTTCTGTCATTGTTCGATCGTCTTCTTCATGGAGGGAACAGGCCGGAAACGACCCCATTATTCTTTCCCCGATCTGAATGATGACGTGGTGAAGGAACTCATTGATCGGTGCGACGTCATCACCTCGGCTAGCATGGTAGGTTCGTGTTGGGGAACGCAGTAATTTCAAAAAAATTCCTACGCACACGCAAGATCATGGTGATGCATAGCAACGAGAGGGGAGAGTGTTATCTACGTACCCTCGTAGATCGCAACGGAAGCGTTGACGCAACGTAGAGGAAGTAGTCGTACGTCTTCCCGATACGACCGACCCAAGCACCGTTACTCCGGCACCTCCGAGTTCTTAGCACACGTACAGCTCGATGACGCTCCCCGGGCTCCGATCCAGCAAAGCTTCGGGGATGAGTTCCGTCAGCACAACGGCGTGGTGACGATGATGATGTACTACCGACGTAGGGCTTCGCCTAAGCACTACAACAATATGATCGAGGTGGAATATGGTGGCAGGGGGCACCGCACACGGCTAAGGAACGATCACGTGGATCAACTTGTGTGTCTAGAGGTGCCCCCTGCCCCCGTATATAAAGGATCCAAGGGGAGGGGTGCGGCCGGCCCTAGGAGGCGCGCAGGAGGAGTCCTACTCCTACCGGGAGTAGGACTCCCCCCCCCAATCCTTGTCAACTAGGAGAGGTGGAGGGAGAATAGGAAAGGGGGGGCGCCGCCCCTCCCTCCTTGTCCAATTCGGACTAGGGGGAGAGGGGGCGCGCGGCCTGCCCTGGCAGCCCCTTCCTCTTCTCCACATTAGGCCCATGAGGCCCATTAACCCCCCGGGGGGTTCCGGTAACCCCCCGGTGCTCCGGTTTTATCCGATACTACTCCGGAACCCTTCCGGTGTCCGAATATAGTCATCCAATATATCAATCTTTATGTCTCGACCATTTCGAGACTCCTCGTCATGTCCGTGATCACATCCGGGACTCCGAACTAACTTCGGTACATCAAAATGCATAAACTCATTATAACTGTCATCGTATTGTTAAGCGTGGAGACCCTACAGTTCGAGAACAATGCAGACATGACTGAGACACATCTCCGGTCAATAACCAATAGCGGGACCTGGATGCCCATATTGGCTCCTACATATTCTACGAAGATCTTTATCGGTCAGACCGCATAACAACATACGTTGTTCCGTTTGTCATCGGTATGTTACTTGCCCGAGATTCGATCGTCGGTATCCAATACCTAGTTCAATCTCGTTACCGGCAAGTCTCTTTACTCGTTCCGTAATACATCATCTCGCAACTAACTCATTAGTTGCAATGCTTGCAAGGCTTATGTGATGTGCATTATCGAGAGGGCCCAGAGATACCTCTCGGACAATCGGAGTGACAAATCCTATTCTCGAAATACGCCAACCCAACATCTACCTTTGGAGACACCTGTAGAGCTCCTTTATAATCACCCAGTTACGTTGTGATGTTTGGTAGCACACAAAGTGTTCCTCCGGCAAACGGGAGTTGCATAATCTCATAGTCATAGGAACATGTATAAGTCATGAAGAAAGCAATAGCAACATACTAAACAATCGGGTGCTAAGCTAATGGAATGGGTCATGTCAATCAGATCATTCAACTAATGATGTGACCTCGTTAATCAAATAACAACACTTTGTTCATGGTTAGGAAACATAACCATCTTTGATTAACGAGCTAGTTAAGTAGAGGCATACTAGTGATACTTAGTTTGTCTATGTATTCACACATGTATTATGTTTCTGGTTAATACAATTCTAGCATGAATAATAAACATTTATCATGATATAAGGAAATAAATAATAACTTTATTATCGCCTCTAGGGCATATTTCCTTCAGTCTCCCACTTGCACTAGAGTCAATAATCTAGATTACACAGTAATGATTCCAACACCCATGGAGCCTTCGTGCTGATCATGTTTTGCTCGTGGAAGAGGCTTAGTCAACGGGTCTGCAACATTCAGATCCGTATGTATCTTGCAAATCTCTATGTATCCCACCTGGACTAGATCCCGGATGGAATTGAAGCGTCTCTTGATGTGCTTGGTTCTCTTGTGAAATCTGGATTCCTTTGCCAAGGCAATTGCACCAGTATTGTCACAAAAGATTCTCATTGGACCCGATGCACTAGGTATAACACCTAGATCGGATATGAACTCCTTCATCCAGACTCCTTCGTTCGCTGCTTCCGAAGCAGCTATGTACTCCGCTTCACAAGTAGATCCTGCTACGACGCTTTGTTTAGAACTGCACCAACTGACAGCTCCACCGTTTAATGTAAACACGTATCCGGTTTGCGATTTAGAATTGTCCGGATCAGTGTCAAAGCTTGCATCAACGTAACCTTTTACGGTGACCTCTTTGTCACCTCCATATACGAGAAACATATCCTTAGTCCTTTTCAGGTATTTCAGGATGTTCTTGACCGCTGTCCAGTGATCCACTCCTGGATTACTTTGGTACCTCCCTGCTAAGCTTATAGCAAGGCACACATCAGGTCTGGTACACAGCATTGCATACATGATAGAGCCTATGGCTGAAGCATAGGGAACATCTTTCATTTTCTCTCTATCTTCTGCAGTGGTCGGGCATTGAGTCTGACTCAACTTCACACCTTGTAACACAGGCAAGAACCCTTTCTTCACCTGATCCATTTTGAACTTTTTCAAAATCTTGTCAAGGTATGTGCTTTGTGAAAGTCCAATTAAGCGTCTTGATCTATCTCTATAGATCTTTATGCCTAATATGTAAGCAGCTTCACCGAGGTCTTTCATTGAAAAACTCTTATTCAAGTATCCCTTTATGCTATCCAGAAATTCTATATCATTTCCAATCAGTAATATGTCATCCACATATAATATCAGAAATGCTACAGAGCTCCCACTCACTTTCTTGTAAATACAGGCTTCTCCGAAAGTCTGTATAAACCCAAATGCTTTGATCACACTATCAAAACATTTATTCCAACTCCGAGAAGCTTGCACCAGTCCATAAATGGATCGCTGGAGCTTGCACACTTTGTTAGCTCCCTTTGGATCGACAAAACCTTCTGGTTGCATCATATACAACTCTTCTTCCAGAAATCCATTCAGGAATGCAGTTTTGACATCCATCTGCCAAATTTCATAATCATAAAACGCGGCAATTGCTAACATGATTCGGACAGACTTAAGCATCGCTACGGGTGAGAAGGTCTCATCGTAGTCAACCCCTTGAACTTGTCGAAAACCTTTTGCGACAAGTCGAGCTTTGTAGACAGTAATATTACCGTCAGCGTCAGTCTTCTTCTTGAAGATCCATTTATTCTCAATTGCTTGCCGATCATCGGGCAAGTCAACCAAAGTCCATACTTTGTTTTCATACATGGATCCCATCTCAGATTTCATGGCATCAAGCCATTTTGCGGAATCTGGGCTCACCATCGCTTCTTCATAGTTCGTAGGTTCATCATGATCTAGTAGCATGACTTCCAGAACTGGATTACCGTACCACTCTGGCGCGGATCTCACTCTGGTTGATCTACGAGGTTCAGTAGTATCTTGTTCCGAAGTTTCATGATCATTATCATTAACTTCCTCACTTATTGGTGTAGGTGTCGCAGAAACAGTTTTCTGTGATGTACTACTTTCCAATAAAGGAGCAGGTACAGTTACCTCGTTAAGTTCTACTTTCCTCCCACTCACTTCTTTCGAGAGAAACTCCTTCTCCAGAAAGTTTCCGAATTTAGCAACAAAAGTCTTGCCTTCGGATCTGTGATAGAAGGTGTATCCAATAGTTTCCTTTGGATATCCTATGAAGACACATTTCTCCGATTTGGGTTCGAGCTTATCAGGTTGAAGCTTTTTCACATAAGCATTGCAGCCCCAAACTTTCAGAAACGACAACTTTGGTTTCTTGCCAAACCATAGTTCATAAGGCGTCGTCTCAATGGATTTTGACGGTGCCCTATTTAACGTGAATGCGGCCGTCTCTAGAGAGTATCCCCAAAACGATAGCGGTAGATCAGTAAGAGACATCATAGATCGCACCATATCTAGTAAAGTACGATTACGACGTTCGGACACACCATTACGCTGTGGTGTTCCGGGTGGCGTGAGTTGCGAAACTATTCCACAATTTTTCAAATGTACACCAAACTCGTAACTCAAATATTCTCCTCCACGATCAGATCGTAGAAATTTTATTTTCTTGTTACGATGATTTTCAACTTCACTCTGAAATTCTTTGAACTTTTCAAATGTTTCAAACTTATGTTTCATTAAGTAGATATACCCATATCTGCTTAAATCATCTGTGAAGGTGAGAAAATAACGATATCCGCCACGAGCCTCAACATTCATCGGACCACATACATCTGTATGTATGATTTCCAATAAATCTGTTGCTCTCTCCATAGTACCGGAGAACGGTGTTTTAGTCATCTTGCCCATGAGGCACGGTTCGCAAGTACCAAGTGATTCATAATCAAGTGGTTCCAAAAGTCCATCAGTATGGAGTTTGTTCATGCGCTTTACACCGATATGACCTAAACGGCAGTGCCACAAATAATTTGCACTATCATTATCAACTCTGCATCTTTTGGCTTCAACATTATGAATATGTGTATCACTACTATCGAGATTCAACAAGAATAGACCACTCTTCAAGGGTGCATGACCATAAAAGATATTACTCATATAAATAGAACAACCATTATTCTCTAATTTAAATGAATAACCGTCTCGCATTAAACAAGATCCAGATATAATGTTCATGCTCAACGCTGGCACCAAATAACAATTATTTAGGTCTAATACTAATCCCGAAGGTAGATGTAGAGGTAGCATGCCGACCGCGATCACATCGACTTTGGAACCGTTTCCCACGCGCATCGTCACCTCGTCCTTAGCCAATCTTCGCTTAATCCGTAGTCCCTGTTTCGAGTTGCAAATATTAGCAACAGAACCAGTATCAAATACCCAGGTGCTACTGCGAGCATTAGTAAGGTACACATCAATAACATGTATATCACATATACCTTTGTTCACCTTGCCATCCTTCTTATCCGCCAAATACTTGGGGAAGTTCCGCTTCCAGTGACCAGTCTGCTTGTAGTAGAAGCACTCAGTTTCAGGCTTAGGTCCAGACTTGGGTTTCTTCTCTTGAGCAGCAACTTGCTTGCTGTTCTTCTTGAAGTTCCCCTTCTTCTTCCCTTTGCCCTTTTTCTTGAAACTGGTGGTCTTGTTGACCATCAACACTTGATGCTCCTTTTTGATTTCTACCTCCGCAGCTTTCAGCATTGCGAAGAGCTCGGGAATAGTCTTGTTCATCCCTTGCATATTATAGTTCATCACAAAGCTCTTGTAGCTTGGTGGCAGTGATTGGAGAATTCTATCAATGACGCAATCATCTGGAAGATTAACTCCCATCTGAATCAAGTGATTATTATACCCAGACATTTTGAGTATATGCTCACTGACAGAACTGTTCTCCTCCATCTTGCAGCTATAGAACTTATTGGAGACTTCATATCTCTCAATCCGGGCATTTGCTTGAAATATTAACTTCAACTCCTGGAACATCTCATATGCTCCATGACGTTCAAAACGTCGTTGAAGTCCTGATTCTAAGCCGTAAAGCATGGCACACTGAACTATCGAGTAGTCATCAGCTTTGCTCTGCCAGACGTTCATAACATCTGGTGTTGCTCCAGCAGCAGGCCTGGCACCCAGCGGTGCTTCCAGGACGTAATTCTTCTGAGCAGCAATGAGGATAATCCTCAAGTTACGGACCCAGTCCGTGTAATTGCTACCATCATCTTTCAACTTTTCTTTCTCAAGAAACGCATTAAAATTCAACGGAACAACAGCACGAGCCATCTATCTACAATCAAACATAAACAAGCAAGACACTATCAGGTACTAAGTTCATGATAAGTTTAAGTTCAATTAATCAAATTACTTAAGAACTCCCACTTAGATAGACATCCCTCTAATCCTCTAAGAGATCACGTGATCCAAATCAACTAAACCATGTTCGATCATCACGTGAGATGGAGTAGTTTCATTGGTGAACATCGCTATGTTGATCATATCTACTATATGATTCACGCTCGACCTTTCGGTCTCCGTGTTCCGAGGCCATATCTGTATATGCTTGTCTCGTCAAGTATAACCTGAGTATTCCGCGTGTGCAACTGTTTTGCACCCGTTGTATTTGAACGTAGAGCCTATCACACCCGATCATCACGTGGTGTCTCAGCACGAAGAACTTTCGCAACGGTGCATACTCAGGGAGAACACTTCTTGATAATTTAGTGAGAGATCATCTTATAATGCTACCGTCAATCAAAGCAAGATAAGATGCATAAAAAGATAAACATCACATGCAATCAATATAAGTGATATGATATGGCCATCATCATCTTGTGCATGTGATCTCCATCTCCGAAGCACCGTCATGATCACCATCGTCACCGGCGCGACACCTTGATCTCCATCGTAGCATCGTTGTCGTCTCGCCAATCTTATGCTTCCACGACCATCGCTACCGCTTAGTGATAAAGTAAAGCATTACATCGCGATTGCATTGCATACAATAAAGCGACAACCATATGGCTCCTGCCAGTTGCCGATAACTCGGTTACAAAACATGATCATCTCATACAATAAAATTTAGCATCATGTCTTGACCATATCACATCACAACATGCCCTGCAAAAACAAGTTAGACGTCCTCTACTTTGTTGTTGCAAGTTCTATGTGGCTGCTACGGGCTTAAGCAAGAACCAATCTCACCTACGCATCAAAACCACAACGATAGTTTGTCAATTTGACTCCGTTTTAACCTTCGCAAGGACCGGGCATAGTCACACTTGGTTCAACTAAAGTTGGAGAAATAGTCACCCGCAAGCCACCTATGTGCAAAGCACGTCGGGGGAACCGGTCTCGCGTAAGCGTACGCGTAATGTCGGTCCGGGCTGCTTCATCCAACAATACCGCCGAACCAAAGTATGACATGCTGGTAGGCAGTGTGACCGATATCGCCCACAACTCACTTGTGTTCTACTCGTGCATATAACATCAAACCATAAAACCTAGGCTCGGATGCCACTGTTGGGGAACGCAGTAATTTCAAAAAAATTCCTACGCACACGCAAGATCATGGTGATGCATAGCAACGAGAGGGGAGAGTGTTATCTACGTACCCTCGTAGATCGCAACGGAAGAGTTGACGCAACATAGAGGAAGTAGTCGTACGTCTTCCCGATCCGACCGATCCAAGCACCGTTACTCTGGCACCTCCGAGTTCTTAGCACACGTACAGCTCGATGACGCTCCCCGGACTCCGATCCAGCAAAGCTTCGGGGATGAGTTCCGTCGGCACAACGGTGTGGTGACGATGATGATGTACTACCGACGCAGAGCTTCGCCTAAGCACTACAACAATATGATCGAGGTGGAATATGGTGGCAGGGGGCACCGCACACGGCTAAGGAACGATCACGTGGATCAACTTGTGTGTCTAGAGGTGCCCCCTGCCCCCGTATATAAAGGATCCAAGGGGAGGGGGTGCGGCCGGCCCTAGGAGGCGCGCAGGAGGAGTCCTGCTCCTACCGGGAGTAGGACTCCCCCCCCAATCCTTGTCAACTAGGAGCGGTGGAGGGAGAATAGGAAAGGGGGGGGGGCGCCGCCCCTCCCTCCTTGTCCAATTCGGACTAGGGGGAGAGGGGGCGCGCGGCCTGCCCTGGCAGCCCCTTCCTCTTCTCCACATTAGGCCCATGAGGCCCATTAACCCCCCGGGGGGTTCCGGTAACCCCCCGGTGCTCCGGTTTTATCCGATACTACTCCGGAACCCTTCCGGTGTCCGAATATAGTCATCCAATATATCAATCTTTATGTCTCGACCATTTCGAGACTCCTCGTCATGTCCGTGGTCACATCCAGGACTCCGAACTAACTTCGGTACATCAAAATGCATAAACTCATTATAACTGTCATCGTAATGTTAAGCGTGCTGACCCTATAGTTCGAGAACAATGCAGACATGACTGAGACACATCTCCGGTCAATAACCAATAGCGGGACCTGGATGCCCATATTGGCTCCTACATATTCTACGAAGATCTTTATCGGTCAGACCGCATAACAACATACGTTGTTCCGTTTGTCATCGGTATGTTACTTGCCCGAGATTCAATCGTCGGTATCCAATACCTAGTTCAATCTCGTTACCGGCAAGTCTCTTTACGCATTCCGTAATACATCATCTCGCAACTAACTCATTAGTTGCAATGCTTGCAAGGCTTATGTGATGTGCATTACCGAGAGGGCCCAGAGATACCTCTCCGACAATCGGAGTGACAAATCCTATTCTCGAAATATGCCAACCCAACATCTACCTTTGGAGACCTGTAGAGCTCCTTTATAATCACCCAGTTACGTTGTGACGTTTGGTAGCACACAAAGTGTTCCTCCGGCAAACGGGAGTTGCATAATCTCATAGTCATAGGAACATGTATAAGTCATGAAGAAAGCAATAGCAACATACTAAACGATCGGGTGCTAAGATAATGGAATGGGCCATGTCAATCAGATCATTCAACTAATGATGTGACCTCGTTAATCAAATAACAACACTTTGTTCATGGTTAGGAAACATAACCATCTTTGATTAACGAGCTAGTCAAGTAGAGGCATACTAGTGACACTTAGTTTGTCTATGTATTCACACATGTATTATGTTTCCGGTTAATACAATTCTAGCATGAATAATAAACATTTATCATGATATAAGGAAATAAATAATAACTTTATTATTGCCTCTAGGGCATATTTCCTTCAGTTCGTTCAAGACCATTCTCGACTCAACTAATAACATCATTACAAGCAAGCCAAGGGTCCAGGAGCGGTTTGATCTCCCCTATATTCTTCGTCGTGACCCTGCTAACTGACGCGGGGACGAGGGAAGCCTTGCTTTGTGCAAGTTGATGTCGCTTGATAATGATACGTATGATGTTAAGATGCCATCGCTTGAGGGCAAGGCTTGGGCAGGCGCAAATGGAGATTGGGTTGTTTATATTGGGTACAACTGCGAGTGGGAATTTGTGAATGTGTACACTCGTAACCGGGTTCCACTTCCAAAAATCTTAGACGACTGCCTAGAGGTTGAGTACACCGGTATTCTACGTGAGTTCAAATACGATCATGGTGACTGTTGTCTATGGAAGATAGCAATTTGTCGAGTTCCCAACCTCTCTTGGAATTACACGAACTATGAAGTTGTTTCTATCTTCGACAAGCTTGTTGCCGTCCTTACTTCCACGCCTTGATGGATATTGCTCAAAAATCAATTTATGTATACAGATGAGTACTGTGATGCAATTCAATACGAGGGTCTTGTGTTGCTGCCACCACTCGTGGCACTGTTTTTGCATGGAATCCTGATGCTTTCGGTAGGTTTGTCTTCCACCATAATTATAATTGTTTCATCCACATGCATGCGGGTTAGCTAGTTTCCCTTTACTAATTAACCTTCTTGTGTTTCCAAGGTCCTGTGAACATTCCACCACCTATACTTAAAAAATTTATAACGAAGGGGGAGATGACGATGCTGATGATCATGAGCATGAGGACGAGCAGGACCCATATACTCAGTGGCGCCTGGCAACTTATTGCGATGGATCACCTCTTCTTATCTGTATACAGGGCACTGCTGATGTTACTAAGGAAGCAGGTGTTGTCTTGCATGGTCACACTCTCCGGACCTATTCCAACACCCGTTGTAGAGTATCCGGGATGGATACTAGTGTATTAGCGCCAACACTTTCTCCCTGGTTTGGTATTGAAAGTCTTGGAGGAAACTCGCTCTTCCTTGGATAAAACTATCCAATGATGGTGGAAGGCGATCCAGCTGCTGTTGACACAACGTTACTGCCATTTATGAGAAGCAACTGTATCTATACCGCGGACATTGCTATGCTTCCCTATCATCCCAATATGGGTCCTGACATAGGCCGCTTCAGCTTGGATGACCAGTCCTGCTTTGGTCTCGAGATTGACAGTAGTTGGCCCTTCCCAGAGAATCACTTCTGGTTCAAAGCAAGCGTTTCCAACGCCAACGAGTGGTTGAGCTGAAGTTCATTTCATCGCTTTGTTATTTGTTGTGTGAGAAAGACTTTACTAGAATGTTTTGTTGGATGATCTATAATCCAACGTGTATCCTCGTTGTCGTTGTGGGCTAATGACTTGATGTATGTAATCAACGGTACATTTGTATATGCGTCCATCAACTCACGCTTGCTAGTGGTGTCCATATGAACAATGCTAGTGATTTTAGTTGCAAAAATTAGATAGTGCTAGTGATTTTTAGTTGCATATTTTGACAAATCGCAGTGTTACAAGGTTGACAAATGGCAATGTTGCAAGATAAACAAATGTCAATCTTTCCAGTTTGACAAATGGCAATATACCCAAAATGACAGATATGCAAATCTTAGCCAATTGTTTGTACGTGGTTGCACACGGGTCATGCAAAACAACCGTTTGCGTTGAAGGGATGCAGAAATCCTGATCGACACATTTTCCCTTGGCTTCCTGGGGAAGTTGTCGGTTTGCATCCGGTGTTCTAACTAAAACGTTTGCGATGAGTGTTTTATATTTAAAAACCATTAACGTTTTTTTCAAAAGAAAATCGTTTGATAACTCTGTACATTAAGAGAGAAAAACACAAATTCGTTAAAACCATATCTTTCATTCAGTCACACTGCGAATTTATATTCATATGATCGAGAATTCAAGAAACAGTATTAAACCCCAAAAAACTATTTCCGGCGGCGGCGGAGGCGGCGTGCCGCGCCGTCGTTCTCGTTGTCATCCTCTGGGACGCCGTTGTTGAAGTCTTCAAGGCAGCACAAAATGTTCTTCACATGTAAATCAAACATCATGTCGTCGCGCGATCGACGGGCGGGGCGCGGGAGGATGGCAACTGGCGCCGCTGAGAGGTAGCAGTCGACTGCAGCGTCCCATGCCGCTGAGGGGGGCGCGCGCACGGGCACGGGCGCGGCGGGTGCAGCCAAACACACGGGGGCCGACTGAAGGAAATATGCCCTAGAGGCAATAATAAAGTTGTTATTTATATTTCCTTATATCATGATAAATATTTATTATTCATGCTAGAATTGTATTAACCAGAAACTTAGTATATGTGTGAATACATAGACAAACAGAGTGTCACTAGTATGCCTCTACTTGACTAGCTCGTTGATCAAAGATGGTTAAGTTTCCTAGCCATAGACATGAGTTGTCATTTGATGAATGTGATCACATCATTAGAGAATGATGTGATTGACAAGACCCATCGGTTAGTTTAGCACTATGATCGTATAGTTCATTGCTATTGCTTTCTTCATGACTTATACATGTTCCTATGACTATGAGATTATGCAACTCCCAAATACCAGAAGAACACTTAGTGTGCTATCAAACGTCACAATGTAACTGGGTGATTAGAAAGATGCTCTACAGGTGTCTCCGATGGTGTTTGTTGAGTTGGCATAGATCGAGATTAGGATTTGTCACTCTGATTGTCGGAGAGGTATCTCTGGGCCCTCTCAGTAATGCACATCACTATAAGCCTTGCAAGCAATATGACTAATGAGTTAGTTGCGGGATGATGCATTACGGAACGAGTAAAGAGACTTGCCGGTAACGAGATTTAACTAGGTATGATGATACCGACGATCGAATCTCGGGCAAGTAACATACCGATGACAAAGGGAACAACGTATGTTGTTATGCGGTTTGGCCAACAAAGATCTTCGTAGAATATGTAGGAGCCAATATGAGCATCCAGGTTCTTCTATTGGTTATTGACCGGAGATGTGTCTCGGTCATGTCTACATAGTTCTCGAACCCGTAGGGTCCGCACGCTTAACGTTCGATGACGATTTGTATTATGAGTTATGTGATTTGATGTACCGAAGGTTGTTCGGAGTCCCGTATGAGATCACGGACATGACGAGGAGTCTTGAAATGGTTGAGACGTAAAGATCGATATATCGGAAGGCTATATTCGGACATCGGAAAGGTTCTGAGTGATTCGGGTACTTTTCAGAATACCGGAGAGTTACGGAATTCGCCGGGGGAATAGTGGGCCTTAATGGGCCATGCTGGAAAGGAGAGAACGGCCTCAAGGGGTGGTCGTGCGCCCCCCATGGCAAGTCCGAATTGGACTAGGGAGGGGGCGGCGCCCCCCTCTCTTTTCTTCTTCCTCTCCTACTCCTTCCTTCTCTCCCCTCTTGGAAAAGGAAGGGGACTCCAACTAGGATTGGGAATCCTAGTTGGACTCCCCCTATAGGCGCGCCCCTCCTAGGCCGGCATCCTCTTCCCCCCTCCTTTATATGCATGGACAAGGGGCACCCCATAGACACACAAGTTGATTTCTTAGCCGTGTGCGGTGCCCCCCTCCACAGATTTCCACCTCGGTCATATTGTCGTAGAGCTTAGGCGAAGCCCTGCGTCGGTAACTTCATCATCACCATCACCACGCCGTCGTGCTGACGAAACACTCCCTTGGCCTCAACTGGATCTAGAGTTCGAGGGACGTCACCGAGCTGAACGTGTGCAAATCGCGGAGGTGTCGTGCGTTCGGTACTTGATCAGTTGGATCGCGAAGACGTTCGACTACATCAACTGCATTACTTAACGCTTCCGCTTTCGGTCTACGAGGGTACGTGGACTCACTCTCCCCGCTCGTTGCTATACTTCTCCTAGATAGATCTTGCATGATCGTAGGAATTTTTTTGAAATACTACGTTCCCCAACAGTGGCATCCGAGCCAGGTCTATGAGTAGATGTTATATGCACGAATAGAACACAAAGGAGTTGTGGGCGTGGGTATATACATATTGCTTGCCGTCACTAATTGTTTCTTGATTCGGCGGTATTGTTGGATGATGCGTCCCGGGCCGACATTACATGACCGGGTTCATGAGACTGGTTCCACCGACATGCTTTGCACACAGGTGGCTGGCGGGTGTTTGTTTCTCCAACTTTAGTTGAATCGGATTCAATGAACAGGGTTCTTTCTGAAGATCAAAAAGCAATCACTATACCATGTTGTGATTTTGATGCGTAGGTAAGAACGGTTCTTGCTAGAAGCCCTTAGCAGCCACGTAAAACCTGCAACAACAAAGTAGAGGACGTCTGACTTGTTTTTGCAGGGCTTGCTATGATGTGATATGGTCAAGACGTGATGATATATAAATTGTTGTATGAGTTGATCATGTTTTGTAACAGTTATCGGCAACTGGCAGGAGCCATATAGTTGTCGCTTTATTGTATGAAATAATATCGCCATGTAATTGCTTTACTTTATCACTAAGCGGTAGCGATAGTCGTAGAAGCAATAGTTGCCGAGACGACAACGATGTTTCGATGGAGATCAAGGTGTCAAGCCGGTGACGATGGTGATCATGACGGTTCTTTGGAGATGGAGATCAAAGACACAAGATGATGATGGCCATATCATATCACTTATATTGATTGCATGTGATGTTTATCCTTTATGCATCTTATTTTGCTTAGTATGGCGGTAGCATTATAAGATGATCCCTTACTAAAATTTCAAGGTATAAGTGTTCTCCCTGAGTATTCACCGTTGCGACAGTTCTTCGTGCTGAGACACCACGTGATGATCGGGCGTGATAAGCTCTACATTCACATACAACGGGTGCAAGCCAGTTTTGCACACGCATAACACTCGGGTTAAACTTGACGAGCCTAGCATATGCAGATATGGCCTCGGAACACTGAGACCGAAAGGTCGAGCGTGAATCATATAGTAGATATGATCAACATAGTGATGTTCACCATTGAAAACTACTCCATCTCACGTGATGATCGGATATGGTTTAGTTGATATGGATCACGTGATCACTTAGATGATTAGAGGAATGTCTATCTAAGTGGGAGTTTTTAAGTAATATGATTAACTGAACTTTAATTTATCATGAACTTAGTACCTGATAGTATTTTGCATGTCTATGTTGTAGATCAATAGCTCTCGTATAGCTCCCCTGTTTTATTCTTGATACATTCCTAGAGAAAAATAAGTTGAAAGATGTTAGTAGCAATGATGCGGACTAGCTCCGTGATCTGAGAATTATCCTCATTGATGCATAGAAGAATTATGTCCTTGATGCACCACTAGGTGACGGACCTATTGCAGGAGTAGATGCAGATGTTATGAACGTTTGGCAAAGCTCGGTATGATTACTACTTGATAGTTTAGTGCACCATGCTTTATGGCTTAGAACCCGGACTTCAAAAACGTTTTGAACACCACGGAACATATAAGATGTTCCAAGAGTTGAAATTTGTATTTCAGACTCATGCCTGAGTCAAGAGGTATGAGACCTCTGACAAGTATTTTGCCTACAAGATGGAGGAGAATAGCTCAACCAGTGAGCATGTGCTCAGAATGTCTGAGTACTACAATCGCTTGAATCAAGTGGGAGTTAATCTTCCAGATAAGATAGTGATTGACAGAGTTCTCTAGTCACTATCATCAAGTTACTAGAACTTCATGATGAACTATAATATGTAAGGGATGATGAAAACGATTCCTGAGCTCTTCGCGATGCTGAAATCAGCGAAGGTAGAAATCAAGAAAAGCATCAAGTGTTGATGGTTGACAAGACCACTAGTTTCAAGTAAAAGTGAAGGGAAAGAAAGGCAACTTCAAGAAGAATGACAAGCAAGTTTCCACTCCCATGAAGAAGCCCAAAGCTAGACCCAAGCCTGAAACTGAGTGCTTCTACTTCAAAGGAAATGGTCACTGGAAGTGGAACTTCCCTAGATACTTGGCGGATAAGAAGGATGGCAAAGCGAACAAAGGTATATTTGATATACATGTTATTGATGTGTACTTTACTAGTGTTTATAGCAACCCCTCAGTATTTGATACTGGTTCAGTTGCTAAGAGTAGTAACTCGGAACGGGAGTTGCAAAATAAACAGAGACTAGTTAAGGGCGAGGTCATGATGTGAGTTGGAAGTGATTCCAAAGTTGATAAGATCACCATCGCACACTCCCTTTACCTTCGAAATTAGTGTTGAACCTAAAATAAAAGTTATTTGGTGTTTACATTGAGCATGAATATGATTGGATCATGTTTATTGCAATACGGTTATTCATATAAGTCAAAGAATAGTTGTTGTTCTATTTACATGAATAAAACCTTCTATGGTCATACACTCAATATAAATGGTTTATTGAATCTCGATCTTAATGATACACATATTCATAATATTGAAGCTAAAAGATGCAAAGTTAATAATGATAGTGCAACTTATATGTGGCACTGCCGTTTAGGTCATATTGGTGTAAAGCGCATGAAGAAACTCCATGCTGATGGATTTTTTGAATCACTTGATGCTTGCGAACCATGCCTCATGGGCAAGATGACTAAGACTCTGTTATCCGGAACAATGGAGCGAGCAACTGACTTATTGGAAATAATACATACTAATGTATGAGGTCCGATGAGTGTTGAGGCTCGCGGCGGGTATCGTTATTTTCTGACCTTCACAGATTATTTGAGCAGATATGGGTATATCTACTTGATGAAACATAAGTCTGAAACATTTGAAAAGTTCAAAGAATTTCAGAGTGAAGAGGAAAATCATCGTAACAAGAAAATAAAGTTTTTACGATCTGATTGCAGAGATGAATATTTGAGTTACGAGTTTGGTCTTCATTTGAAACAATGTGGAATAGTTTCGCAACTCACGCCACCTGGAACGCCACAGCGTAATGGTGTGTCCGAACATCATACCGTACTTTATTAGATATGGTGCGATTTATGATGTCTCTTACCGATTTACCACTATCATTTTGGGATTATGCATTAGAGACTGCTGCATCCATGTTAAATAGGGCACCATCTAAATCCGTTGAGACGGCACCATATGAACTATGGTTTGGCAAAAACCTCAGCTCTCGTTTCTTAAAAGTTTGGGGCGGCGATGCTTATGTGAAAAAGTTTCAACCTGATAAGCTCGAACCCAAATCGGATAAATGTGTCTTCATAGAATAACCAAAGGAAACTGTTGGGTACACCTTCTATCACAGATCCGAAGGCAAGATCTTTGTTGCTAAAAGTGGATCCTTTCTAGAGAAGGAGTTTCTCTCGAAAGAAGTGAGTGGGAGGAAAGTAGAACTTGATGAGGTAATTGTACCTTCTCTCGAATTGGAAAGTAGCTCATCACCGAAATCAGTTCTAGTGATGCCTACACCAATCAGTGAGGAAGTTAATGATGATGATCATAAAACTTCAAATCAAGTTACTACCGAACCTCGTAGGTCAACCAGAGTACGTTCCGCACCAGAGTGGTACGGTAATCCTATTCTGGAAATCATGCTACTAGACCATGACAAACCTACGAACTATGAGGAAGCGATGATGAGCCCAGATTTCGCGAAATGGCTTCAGGCCATAAAATCTGAGATGGGATCCATGTATGAGAACAAAGTGTGCACTTTGGTTGACTTGCCCGATGATCGGCAAGCCATGAAGAATAAATGGATATTCAAGAGGAAGACGGACGCTGATAGTAGTGTTACTATCTACAAAGCTCGAATTGTCGCAAAAGGTTTTCGACAAGTTCAGGGTGTTGACTACAATGAGATTTTCTCACTCGTAGCGATGCTTAAGTCTGTCCGAATCATGTTAGCAATTGCCACATTTTATGAAATCTGGCAAATGGATGTCAAAACTGCATTCCTTAATGGATTTCTTAAAGAAGAGTTGTATATGATGCAACAAGAAGGTTTTGTCAATCCTATAGGTGCTAAAAAAGTGTGCAAGCTCCAGCGATCCATCTATGGACTGGTGCAAGCATCTCGGAGTTGGAATATACGCTTTGATAGTGTGATCAAAGCATATGGTTTTATACATAATTTTTGAGAAGTATGTATTTACAAGAAAGTGAGAGCACTACAACATTTTTGATAAGTATATGTGAATGACATATTGTTGATCAGAAATAATGTAGAATTTTTCTGGAAAGCATAAAGGAGTGTTTGAAAGGAGTTTTTCAAAGAAAGACCTCGGTGAAGCTGCTTACATATTGAGCATCAAGATCTATAAAGATAGAACAAGACTCTTGATAAGTTTTTTCAATGAATACATACATTGACAAGATTTTGAAGTAGTTCAAAATGGAACAGTCAAAGAAGGAGTTCTTGCATGTGTTACAAGGTGTGAAGTTGAGTAATGACTCAAAACCCGACCACGGCAGAAAATAAAAAGAGAATGAAAATTCATTCCCTATGCCTCAGTCATAGGTTCTATGAAGTATGTTATGCTGTGTACCAGACCTATTGTGAACCTCGCCATGAGTTTGGTAAGAGGGTACAATAGTGATCCAGGAGTGGATCACTAGACAGCAGTCAAAATTATCCGTAGTGGAATAAGGAGATATTTCTCGATTATCGAGGTGATAAAGAGTTCGTCGCAAAGAGTTACGCCGATACAAGCTTTGACACTGATCTGGATGACTCTAAGTCTCAATCTGGATACATATTGAAAGTGGGAGCAATTAGCTAGAGTAGCTCCGTGCAGAGCATTGTAGACATAGAAATTTGCAAAATACATACGGCTCTGATTGTGACAGACTCATTGACTAAGCTTCTCTCACAAGCAAAACATGATCACACATTAGTACTCTTTGGGTGTTAATCACATAGCGATGTGAACTAGATTATTGACTCTAGTAAAACCCTTTAGGTATTAGTCACATAGCGATGTGAACTAATCACATGGTGATGTGAACTATTGATGTTAAATCACATGGCGATGTGAACTAGATTATTAAGGTCGCTTCTAGCATGTTCCACAAGTTCAAATGGAACATCTCTGTTTGCACAGCCCTACAGGGGAGCAAATGGATTTCTGCGCTCCGTCAGGTCAACACCACTGAGTTAGTTCATGAATTCATCAAATTATGGTTGTTGATCAGAGAGGTGCAAATACCACAGACCAAGATGTCGTCTCCTGGTGTTGGACAACGGATGGAATGTATACGACGCGCTCAACCTACAAGGCAATGTTCTGGGGCTCTTACTCGAGCACTTGCTCTCAAACTTTCTGGAAGGCTTTGGCTGAAAGCAAAGTAAAAAAATTATGTTGACACCTGTCCCTTGGGAGGATTCTGACCGCGGACAAGCTGATCCAGAGAGTGCAACCATCAGCGTGGAGGGGCTTTTGTCCCCATCCTCTTCTTCAATATAAAGTACGTACACTCCTGTGTATTAGAGAAAAAAAATACCACAAGAGCCACATCTAGTCGTGGCAGGCATGCAAATCTCTATCAAAAATGGTCTTACATTTTAGGACGGATGAAGTATTAAATAGCCATATGTACATTGTTTTAGGGTCTGTCTATTCTCAAGTCGTCTGATTTTTATTTGGGGTTAGGTCGAATTTCTGTCCTATGATTTGTTGCCACGTGTCTTGAGTTGATTTTGGGTTTCTATCCCAGCTCGGGGAAATTAGACTGTTTTCATCCCCGGTCTAAGTCGAATTCCCCCTGCCGGGCTTGACTCCAAACCTGTTAGCCCACATCAGAACACACCAAGCCACACACCCCAAAAAAGCCCCGCACCACCGAAGACCCATCTGCCCCAGCATGCATGTTTATTTCCCTTTGCTTGTTCAAAAACAAAAAGGCTGCACGTACTACTTCCTGCCATGCATTTCGAAACATGCAGAAAAACAAAAAATCTCAAAAGCTGTAACATTCTAAATAATAATACTGTGAACATGAATATCAGTTACCTCTGTTCGCTGAATAACACTGAACATGACTGAAGAACAATGCAAGACAGAGATGACTAATCATGAAGCTAATAACTGAAAGCTGAATGACCAATGATAGAGAGAAAGATGACTGAATACAACACTGAAACAAAGATGTAAAAAATAAACTAGTGACCTTGGCCTTTTGTGCTGATAGACCTTGGCCTTTTGTGCTGATAGACCTTGGCCGTGGACACAAGAATCCTAAATTCAGTTAATGGTTTACAAGTGTCTCTGAAACCTAAACAGTACAAGTATCTCTGAACCTGAACAAAGACCTTGCTGTGTACATACACTTCTGTTTAGTACTCAAACTAGATTATACCCAAACTACGGACCTGCCTTCTCCAGTTATTCAGGGATAGCTGGCCAACTATAGACTGGCATTTAGTTATAGCAGTGTTCAGCTGATGTCAGAAGGTGACATGTCGATAGCAGTGTTCAGCTGATGTCAGAAGGTGACATGTCGTACAGTAGTCGAACTGAACTTTGATGATCTCTCAGAGATTGACGCAACTTGCTCTCTGGTATTGTGTGTCTTCTCACTATGTGGTACCCTAAAATACTTACTGCCTTTTCAATAAAAAATTCAGCAATGGTCGACACCTGTCTTCTATATAATCAAGCGGTTCTTTTATTTTCAGAGAAATATCGAACAATTCTGGTTGTCCCTAAGTAACATCTTCAAACTCTGAACCGTTCAATTAAATAACACCCTGCAAGAAAAAAAAATCAGGAACTGAGAATGACCCCGCTGTCACAATTGACAAGGCGAACCAAAACTCAAAATTGCATCACTCAAACTTACTACAGTAGTATAAGAAAAGAATGGCTAAATGACAAGACTGGCAAAAATTAAATGACAAGGGCGAAAGATTGAAAGAGTGGTAAGTCATATAAAAAGAAAGGATTGAAGAATAATAATGAGGAAATGAGAATTAGTACGAGTACAAAAAAGCAAATGAAGTAAAGTGAGAGATATAAGACAATGAAAAAAAACTGGATAGAAAATTTGAAGAACTGAAGAAAAAAAAACAGTTTGCAAAAGTGCCATATATCACAACTGAAAAGCATGGACAAATCTGAAGAAAGAAAGTAATGAAACACCGAATGTAACACTGAACAGTACTGATAATTCACCTAGGAACATATAGAAACCGAAGAAAGATTAAACTGACCAAGAACTAGGTTCTAGCTCACTGACTGATAAAACACTGAAGAAATAATATAAGGATCTCCTGCAATTCATCAAAATCTGAAATGTATGAAAGGACAATGATGCAAAAGAAGAAATTTGTTACCTTATTCATCCAAATCATAAAAGTATGAGAGGCCAGTACAACACTGATACAAGTTAACACATGATCCATGGTATAGCGAATCCATTCCAAGCCTAAACTCCAAGAAACTGAATAATAGCTAAATGATACAAGCTCATAGAAAAAGGAGCACTGATCCCATGATATAATTTATGACACTTCCATTCCATCCCTAGCGCGAGCACACAATGTGGAACTTGCAGCGCTATGCTGGCTGACCTTTCTTCTATATGTAGTAATACTGGTCTGAAAACTACTTTCATCTGGTCTCTGACCGAAAACTAGATAGGAATAAGCATGTAAGATCCAATATGAGTACAACTAGGGTTAACTAATTATACGTAAAAACAAACTATAAAAAACTGTTGATAAATGAAGATTTACTAAAACTAAGAATGACTAAGCATTCTGTATGGCCTAGAACTAAGAGTAACTAAGCAAAAGAAGATCAAGGAAAAATTATACTTGAATAAAATGAAGAAAATTAGAGGAAATTTGAACAATAATGACTGAATAAAACAGATAGCAGAAGAGAAAAGAAGACTGTAAACCTAATAAGTGAACTACAACGACTCAAGATGACAATCGAATGACTGAAGACCTAATAAGTGAACACATTAATGAAAAGGCTTTCGCTAGCGTGACACTGAAAAATTCGTTGCACGTGTGCCCTGGCTTTTAGAACCATAATTTTAAAAAAGGCATAGCCTCATAATCGAAACCAATTTAGGCGTTGTTTGGACCATGAAAACTTTTCTCATAAATCAGGTTAATTGGGAGCTCTAGATATAAACAAATACACCTAGATTAAAACAAAGAATGAAACTGATCGACCTAAAAAATGGAAGACTGATACGGTTTAATTTTAAAAATACACAAATTGAGCAAAAAATCTGAAAGGAACTGATGAACAAGATTGAAAACAATAAAAGAAAAACTGAGGAATCAACACACAGATAGGGTTAGTTTTTCAAAACTAATTAATGCAAAAACAAGACTAATAAACTAACATTTACTAAGAAATAAAAAGAGGCTTAAAATCTGAAAAGTAAATACACTGATGAACTAACTAACATAGAGGACAAAACAAGACTAATAACTAATTACTAATGACAAAATCGATAAGAAAGACCATGGACTGATCAACTAGAAGAAGATGACAGACAGAAAATAAATACAAAGACTAAATGATAAACTAAATACAAACACACTGACATATGAATGATAAATAATGATCTAAGAAAAGATAACTGAGAACTAAAAACAGGGAGAAAGAAACAATGCAGATGACTGATAAATGAAGAATGATATGGAAACTGGAAAATGCTAAATAGTAAGGCAAAATAATTATAAATTATAACTAAAAACTAAATACACTGATGAACTAACTAACATAGAGGACAAAACAAGACTAGTAACTAATTACTAATGACAAAACCGATAAGAAAGACAATATGGACTGATCAACTAGAAGAAGATGACAGACAAAAAATAAATACAAAGCTGAATGATAAACTAAATACAAACACACTGAATTATGAATGATAACCAATGATCTAAAAAAACAGATAACAGAACTAAAAACAGGGAGAAAGAAGGCTGACAAAAAAAATGATAGATAAGATTGGATTAAACACAAAAACACTGATAACTAATGATTTTCTGTATTACTGCTAAGATTGAATAAACTTGAAGCAGTTGGGTGATTTTTTTTTACTAAAGACTAAACAAGATCAGATCTGGAGTGCAATACAACTAAACAAGGCTAAAACATGAGCACTGCTCTCCCCGCAAGTCTCACTGTTTTAGAAACCATCACCAGGACCTAAGTTGGGTTCATAGCATCCCCTAGACGACCTCTGCCCCATAGAAACCACAACCCTTGCTGCTGCAAAACGATGAGAAACAAAAAATATGATCTCACATGGAAGGATGGGAGTGAGATTTCAGGTAACACTAACCAAAACACAAACATAATCTCGGGGGGGGGGGGGGGGGGGGGGGCGTGAATCCTGGACTGCAAAAGGTCATATTAAGCTAGAAAAATAGTGAAAATACCCGCACAAAAACATGACAACACATACTGAACTAGCCCACAAGGGGGAACCTCCATGTGATTTACCAAGTTCGATTTCGCCCCCAAAAACTAGAAAACAAAATCTGAATGTATATGCTAAAAAGTACCATGAAACAAGTATCCATGCATGCTCAAAACTGAATAACAACAAAAATGTATAATGAAGCAAATAAAATAAAAGGGTAGCAGAGGAGGACGGCGACCACTGCAACCACCAGGAGCCCATGGGAGAGTCCATCACCGGACTAGGCTAGCTCCCTGCCACTCTCTGAGCTAGCCTTTGTTATATCGTAGACACTACCTCCCTATCTCTTTCAGCTTGGCTTGTGCAATTCTGCTTTAGATATACTAGTGGAAGATCCAAGATTTGCTATTTGCTATAGTACCAACATGATACAACTAACCATATATACTAATATGATAGATGCCACACGCACCATGTCATATTTGGTGCAGATCCGAAGTGCTAATAGTGACTGGGCTGACTGGATTATTTGGATAAGTTTGCGTGAACTAGAAGGCCTATGTGCAGAATCTTTGCATCAGTTTGTAAGAAAGAAGAAAGCGGGACTAAGCAATCACTAACAAAGAAAGGAGTACTAAGCAATCACTAACTAAGCAGACATGAGACACTACTCACTATGCAGCAGCAGGAGAAGCAGCTTCTTACTCCAGCGGCCCAACCTGCAACGCCTTCTCGCCAAAATTGTCATGGACAAATTGAAAAAATGAAAGTAATCAGTGAAATACTGAAATCAACATGGAGAATAACTGGACTGATAAATGAAGAATGATATGGAAACTGGAAAATGATAAATAGTAAGGCAAATTAATTATAAATAATAACTAAAGAATGAAACAATGCAGATGACTGATGCATAGTGATACTGACAACTACTAAGGCTGAAACACTGACATGCATACTCGCTGTACAAGCTTAATGAGCGAGAAACAGGGGCTTGTGTGAAAAAAAAACTTGGGAAAGGTATAGGGAGATAATAAAATGATGGAAGACCTCAGACTATGGGATTCAGGGTACTGCTTATAGCAAATTGCTGCAGATTTTCATATGTGCAGAATGTCACACAAGACTGCAACATTCATGGACACCATGAATCAAAACAGAACATCTAGTACCTAGAATATGTATTATACTATCTTTACAAGATAGCATGACTTTCACTTTTAAAAAAATAAGCACACGGTAGCATTTCAGTTCCATTTAGACACAACAAAGTAACAAAATGTCACCTCACATAGCATTGGTGTCACCTTCTTTTTAATTAACTGCCGCAGACTTGCAAAACTGAACTCCAATCAACCTGAAACAGCAGAAAGGGATTAGGACTTGATTGCTGCAAATTTGCAAAACTGAACCTGAATTAACCTATAAAAATAGAGATAATTAGGATTTGAGACCTGCTTGTGTTCCAGGGTTCAAAAAGAGAGAGGGACAGACACCAAGACAGAGGAATGAAGCGCCATAGGAAGAAGGGAGGGAGAGGGGCGACATGTGAGGAACAGAGGGAGAGGGAGGCGTGCCATGGGAAGGGAGGGAGGGGCACCATGGGAGGGGAGGGAGAGAGAGAAGGCGCCATGGAAGGGACACGCATGCTAGGGGAGAGGCAGCAAACGGAGAGAAGAAAGGGAGGCCCCCGCCGTAGGTCGGCCATCGGCTGGAGCACGTTGTCAGATTTGGGTGGAGAAGTGACCAGAGCCTCCACAGGGCCTCGGAAAAACAGAGCGAATCGGGCGCGGAAATGACCAAAACGGATCCACAGATACGCACCGAGACAAAGTGGGCCTGAAAAAATCACCAGACCAGCGCAGATCACTGAAAAAACGACCTGACGCCAATTTGAAAACAGATGACTGATTTTTAGTAAAACTGTTGTTTTATCCCCCAAAGAGTATCACCGCTCACAACACCCCTACTAGGCTCTTTATTATTGAATATCAATATCCCAACGGACACTTACAATGTCATGTGGCTGAAGCAGCCAAACATGTCTGCCAAATTTCTACTTATACTTTCATAAATAAACTTAAGCTTCAAATAACTGCACTACCCTAGCACGAATTTCTTTGATAATTGCTGCATGATGACCTCCTGTTCCTTGTGCTGTCTCCCACCATCAAAGGAGATGAAAATTTTGGTTAGAAGATCTTGCGCCAACCCATGTCCACATCTGGTGAGGGGATGGATCCGCGTTCTGGTGATGACAGATCCACACAGCTTGGTGACGGTCTAAACATGCGAGGTAGCCTGCCCACCGACAGTGGCAGAGACAAGGGGGCGAGCAGGGGCCTGAACTCCCCAACGATCGAGCGAACAATGAGTATTTATTCAAAGAGTTTAGAAATGTCAGTCAAAACAAGACCCAAAATACAATTCGGTGAAGCTTGACGCCATACCTGGCATCCCTAATTACATTCGTTACCAACCAACCAAGGCGCATAAACCTGGCCTCTCATGACCCACACAACGAATTTTATCTACTAACCGCGAGTACATTTTTTTTTTCTTTGTCTGTATGGTGTTCTGTCAAGTAACCATCCCGGCCTTCAGTCTCCCTTTCTTTTGTTTACCTGTTCTCTCTTGTTCCTCAATGGGAATAGATCTTTTTTGTTTTTCATGGTAGAATCAATCAAGTCAGCAGATTGACCTTCACTGGTGGGATTAGCTGTTCCATTACTGTCTAGCCAACACTGTTGATCTTTGGGAGGACGCTGATACCTTCCATGGCGCTGGATGTACATTACCATTGGTGCCAGCACACCGTCACAAACCAACTAGTGGGACTAGTGTCCAGCACACTGTCAGTTGCCTGAGAAAATACTTCTCTATCAATAAGCTTGTCGATTAAGACCCCTGCTGGTAGATTTCCCAGGTTTGCTTCTTCCTTCTCGCATCATTCTTACATACCTCTGCAGCATTGAGTACAGCACGCTTGTCTGTTGCAGTAAAAATGATTAGAAACAATGCAAACCAAATTTTGAGTACTAAAGTCTAAAAGGCTCATTAGTAAATGCCATGTTCCATGATATACCAAGGGACCATAAATTGATGACATGGTTTTTGTGCTACCAAGAACACCTGACACCGTTGTTTTGAAATTTTTAAATAAGAAGTGTGTTCGAAAGTTTAACTCCGCCTATCTTGTTTCAACATAGCCGGTCCCAAGCCCGTGTAAAGGAGGAGGGTTGTGATAGGCTTGGCGAGCCAACGTGAAAACTCAGACACTTTTATGGAGATGAAACCCAAAAGATTTTCGTTGGGGCGTAACCCTCTCAACGACGCGCCACATCGGAACCTAGGTGTGGTGTCAAATGGGCAAGTGTCGGGCGGCAAGTGAGCAAGGATCAGGTCATCGCATCCTTAGTGGCGCGGTACATCAACG
Source organism: Triticum urartu (assembly GCF_003073215.2). NCBI lineage: Eukaryota > Viridiplantae > Streptophyta > Magnoliopsida > Poales > Poaceae > Triticum > Triticum urartu. The sequence goes on along the minus strand of NC_053023.1, from coordinate 587,988,075 downwards.
CCCCGGTGTACTGGAAAATGAGCAAGGGTCTTTGCATTTGACTCGACGAGTGCGAAGGGTAAGGAAGCTAGTCGAGCCTAGGAGGATCCGCTTACGTAGCTGGCATGTAGGGTCCCTGATAGGTAAGCTTCGGGAGCTAGTTGATACAGCGGGGAGGAGAGGTGTTGATATCCTTTGCGTCCAAGAAACCAAATGAAGGGGACAGAAGGGGAAGGAGGTCGAGGATACCGGCTTCAAGCTGTGGTACGCGGGGACGACTGCAAATAGAAATGGAGTAGGCATCTTGCTCAACAAGAGCCTCAAGCATGGAGTGGTAGACGTCAAGAGACATGAGGACCGGATTATCCCAGTCAAGCTGGTAGTTGGGGACTTAGTTCTCAATGTCATCAGCGCGTATGCCCTACAAGTAGGCCACAATGAGAACACCAAGAGGGAATTCTAGGAAGGCCTGGGGGACATGGTCAGGAGTGTAACAATTGGTGAGAAGCTCTTCATAGGAGGAGACCTCAATGGCCACGTGGTTACATCTAACACAGGTTTTGAAGGGAAGCATGAGGGCTTTGGCTATGGCATCAGGAATCGAGAAGGAGAAGATGTATTAAGCTTTGCTCTAGCCAACGACATGATCATAGCTAACACCCTCTTTCAAAAGAGAGAATCACATCTAGTGACTTTTAGTAGTGGTCAACACTCTAGCCAGATTGATTTCGTCCTCTCGAGGAGAGAATACAGGCGTGCGTGCCTAGATTGTAAGGTGATACCTAGAGAGAGTGTTGTCCCTCAACGTAAGCTCGTGGTGGCTAACTTTTGCTTTCAGATTTGTGTCCAGTGGGATAAGCGTGCCGAAGTCGCTCAAACGAAGTGGTGGAAGCTCAAGGGGAAGGTAGCTTAGGCGTTCAAGGAGAGGGTCATTAAGGAGGACCCTTGGGAGGAAGGAGGTGATGCAAACAATATGTGGATGAAGATGGCGACTTGCATTCATAAGGTGGCCTTAGAGAAGTTTGGAGTGTCCAAGGGAGATAGAAGAGAAGCTAAAGATACCTGGGGGTGGAATGATGATGTCCAGAAGGCTATTAAGGAGAAGAAAGATTGTTTTAGACGCCTCTACCTAGATAGGAGTGCAGACAACATAGAGAAGTACAAGGTGGCAAAGAAGGCCGCAAAGCGAGCTGTGAGTGAAGCAGGGGTCGGACGTATGAGGACCTCTACCAGCGGTTAGACACGAAGAAAGGCGAAAGAGCCATCCATAAGATGGCCAAGATCTGAGAGTGGAAGGCGAGGGATGTTGACCAAGTCCAATGCATCAAGGACGGAGCAGACCATCTCCTGGTGAAGGACGAGGAGATTAAGCACAGATGGCGGGAGTACTTCGACAAGCTGTTCAATGGGGATAATGAGAACTCTACCATTGAACTCGGCAACTCCTTTGATGATACTAGCAGGCATTTTGTGAGGTGAGTCCAAGAGCCGAAGGTCAAGGAGGCTTTAAAAGCGATGAAAGGAGGCAAGGCAATGGGCGCTGATTGTATCCCCATTGATGTGTGGAGAGGCCTCTGAGACATATCTATAGTATGGCTAACTAAGCTTTTCAACCTCATTTTTCAGGCAAACAAGATGCCAGAAGAATGGAGGAGTATATCAGTACCAATCTTCAAGGACAAGGGGATCTTCAGAGTTGTACTAATTACCATGGAATTAAGCTCATTAGCCATACAATGAAGCTATGGGAGAGAGTCATTGAGCACCGCTTAAGAAGTATGACAAGCGTGACCAAAAATCAGTTTGGTTTCATGCCTGAGAGGTCGACCATGGAAGCCATTTTCTTGGTACGACAACTCATGGAGAGATAGAGGGAGCAAAAGGACCTACATATGGTGTTCATTAAATTAGAGAAGGCATACGATAAGATACTGCGATATGTCATGTGGTGGGCCTTGGAGAAACACAAAGTTCTAGTAAAGTACATTAAGGACAAGTGTTTGGACAAGTGATGGCGACACTGATGACTTCCCGATTAAATTAGGACTGCACCAGGGGTCAGCTTTGAGACCTTATCTTTTCACTCTGGAGATGGATGAGGTCACAAGGGATATACAAGGAGATATCCAATGGTGTATGCTCTTTGCGGATGATGTGGTTCTAGTCGATGATAGTCGGACGGGGTCAATAGGAAGTTAAGAGCTATGGAGATAAACCTTGGAATCAAAAGGTATTAGACTTAGTAGAACTAAAACCGAGTACATGAGGTGCGGTTTCAGTACTACTAGGCATGAGGAGGAGGTTAGCTTTGATGGGCAGGTGGTGCCTCGGAAGGACACCTTTAAATATTTGGGGTCTATGCTGCAGAAGGATGGGGATATCGATAAAGATATGAATCATCAAATCAAAGCCAAATGGATGAAGTGGCGCAAAACTTCTAGCATTCTCTGTGACAAGAGAGTGCCACAAAAGCTACAAGGCAAGTTCTATAGGACGGCGGTTCAACCTGCAATGTTGTATGGCAGTGAGTGTTCGCTGACTAAACGGCGACATGTTCAACAGTTAGGTGTGGCGGAGATGCGCATGTTGAGATGGATGTATTGCCACACAAGAAAGGACCGAGTCCGGAATGATGATATACGAGATAGAATTGGGGTACCGCCAATTGAAGAGAAGCTTGTCCAACATCGTCTTAGATGGTTGGGCATATTCAACGCAACCCCCAGAAGCGCTAGTGCATAGCGGACGGCTAAAGCGTGCCGATAATGTCAAGAGAGGTCGGGGTAGACCGAACTTGACATTGGAGGAGTCCGTAAAGAGAGATCTGAAGGAATGGAGTATCACCAGAGAACTAGCCATGGACAGGGGTGCGTGAAAGCTTGCTATACATGTGCCAGAACCATGAGGTTGCGAGATCTTATGGGTTTCACCTCTAGCCTACCCCAACTTATTTGGGACTAAAGGCTTTGTTGTTGTTGTTGTTGTTGTTGTTGTTGTTGTTGTTGTGAAGTGTGTTTGAAAGTTTCAAAAAGAAATCCTAAACTTTAATACGTAGAAATACACTTAGCAAAAAATTGTGAAAAAAAGTATATCTATTTGCCTTCTGCGGAAAAAAAGACAAGGATGAAAGGCTAAAATAGAAATTATTTTTGAATCGTTTATAGCGCATGGACAGGCCATTAATGTTAAATTTTGCATGAAAACATACAAATACACATACTACTGCAATATACACCCTTTCAGGAAGTTTTTGCAATTCCAAACACCTTTTTGGAGCCAAGCTCACATGATCTTTTCATATAAATTACCCTATTGTTACTTTCCACACTATAAACTGAGAGGTACCTCAGGTTCTGCAGTAGGCTTGAAGACTTTAACTCCATCATTGGACAAATTTTTTGAAGGTTCATCTGCAACGCGTGCAATCCCTGAACCATTTCTCTGTGCAGAGGAAGATTATCAGATCCTTTTGTAGACGAGACATTCTTCTTATGTTGAGCATCAGGTTTTCATTGCATTTGCCTACCCTCTGTAGATTTTGCATGAACGCTATGATCTTTTGCTGCTAAGAGATCTGCAGATTAATTTCCTGTAGGAGATCCAAAGAATAGTTATGCTCCAGTTAATCATAGTGGTTGGGAAATAACTTTTTTTAGTGTTTCTATTTACGAGCAATAGGTTTTGCAGGCACCTCAATCCACACATATATGTTATAATCATAACAAATGATTGTCTCCAGATAAGGAAAAAAAGGCAGCAGAAGAAGTGGTAACACTTACCTTGAGAGCAGCAGGTACACCAATTGTCAGTACTTTCAGATCATCCCTCTTGTTCCCCTTTAGGCCAGCAGCATATCATAAATGGTGAGTAATGATGTATTTACCCTTTTCTCGAGGTTGATACCACTTTTTCGAATCACAGGAAATATACTAGTAATCTTTCTGAGCACAATAAGGGCATTTCTGATTTCCATGTATTCTTTCGATTCCATACATTGATTAAGCACCTTGGTAATTCTTCCACTTCATTTTCAATGAACCTTTCAAAAGCAAATAAAAAATGTTCAAAAACATATGTAAATAATGTACAGGACAACATAAAATTTTGGATATCAGACCTTCACTTATGATTTTCTCTGTTAATTCAGGTGGCGTGAATAAAATATAAAGAACAAAGTAGCAGATGACAGTAATAGATACTAGGGTCCATGAAACCATGCTGAATTTATATACCTGGATTCAAGAAACAGAAATGTCACCAAGAAAAATGGGCAGATGCATATGAATAAAAAGTATATGCAGTGGATCATTTTGTACATGTACATGTACATTTACACATTATTGAAAACTTGCAGGTATGAACATTTCACTAAAGAGGTAGCCACTACACTTGTGTTGCACAGCTCACATGACCAAATTTTCAGCTCAATAAAGCCAACAAGTCTAGCACATGCAGCACCAGCTGCACATCTGAAATTCTAAAAAAACTGCATGATAGGACAGCAACACAATTCAAGAACCGAACCACAAGACGTTTGGCATGAGAAGCAACACCGGGCTTCCTTACAAGAATGAGCTATCTTGCCACATTTTTGCAAATGCAACAGAATGCGCTATCTTGCCACATTTTTTGCCACTGTAACAGCTTGAGCTATCTTCACACATTTTTGCAAATGTATCGACTCAGATACTACAAGGAGTAGAAATATTTTATTCCTATATGTCCTCTATGTGCGGAATTAAGGGGAAGTATTCATATATAGGAACTAGCATGCTCACACAATGTACTATTTTGTGAGCATTGGAGACGCCATGTGAATTTGTGAAGTTCATTTGAAAAATTGTAAACCCATTGACTAGTCCATCAATATCTGATGTGCCAAAAATTCACCCTAAAGAGTTAAGAGTTGGTTGCTAAACATAGTTTTGTGTACTAGTATATTCCTCACAGTAACTCCTGAACTAAGACAAAACTGAATTTATTGTTTATATGCACATCTATGAGGCCTCTGTTGGGGACATATGTAGTGCAGAAGCTTTTGGTTTGGGTATCAAATCAATGTGAGAAATTCAGAAAATGTTCGCAATGCACTTGTGAAAAAGTTGTAAATGTCAATACATAGAAAGGGTTCATTTTTGTTTCTTTTTAATATAATATATACTTTATTATTTGAAGTTATTTTAAAAGGTGGCAACACTCCATAAACAACATAATAGATATATTTTCCAGGTTGATTCCATGCCCAAAAAGAACCTTACTTGTGCGCCAGATTGTGCTTTTATACTACAAATCACCCCTAGGAACTCCTACGAATTGCCATCACCCTACATGCAATTTGAGTACAACTTAGTCCTAAAATTTTAGAAATGGCGATCTAAGCACAAAACAGGCTATCTATGTTTCGAGCACTATTTCTACAATTTTTAGGACTAAGTTATACTGAAGAAATGACAAACATACATAGCTAAATTATGTGATAAACATAACTTCAAACAGTGTGTAAAGCATACTTTAGAGAACTGAGGATAAGATACACATTGACTATTTTGATATCTGAAGTATACAGCAAATCCCGGCTTATTACCACATTCCGGCTCATATATTTATTTATTCATCACTCTGCAAAAAGTTGTATTATGCAAAGTCAGAAGCACTAAAACAACTTAGTAAACATCAGAAAAGCTATGGTCAAGTGTGTATAGCACACTTGAATCGAATACCGATAAGCTGCCTTCCAGTAGTAGGTCATCTTCAGTGTCTCATAAAGAAATCTTCCAAGCCTGCAACCCTCATATTCTGTACAAAACAGATCATTCGCTGTAGTGTCTTGCAGATGAAAACATCTATAAGAGTCACCGTGTTGGAAAATGGAGTCCCAAATGCATGCCTTAATATAGCACAATACACAGCATCCTGCATGCTTAATACACATTACATAACCACACCAATACCAAGGTCCAGTTAGTCAAGAGAGCAGAACAAAATAAGGAGGGGGGAGGAGCACAGAGGATTTTGCAAGTTTAGACCACTACTTAGATATGTGTTCGGGAATGAGCAATAGTAGATAATTGCAAGTTTAGGTTCATCTCTTGGAAGCAAAGAATCCCACAGTCTATTAGTAGACTTGGTAAACTGTTTATTTGACCTTATGATGAAATAGAGAAAGGAGACTTGATTCCTCACGAAACCGTATAGTCCGTGCAGATCAAAACAGTGAAGGGTGAAGCTTTTCACTTCAGGCCATAGAATCAACCTATTCATCTAGACATGTTCTCAGTGTACAGTATATCTGCCATTTGGTGAATGAGTTCCTGCATGGTACATCATATTCATAAACTTCAGATTCATACAATACAACAAGGCAGCAATAAAGTTTCGACATAGCCAGCAAACCTAAAGTACAACAAGCTCATGCGCACATTCCTTTCTTCAGTTGATTAACCACACACAACATTGCTAACTAAGCTCCACAAGGGAAAGGGCTGGGAATACTCACGTCGTGCTCGCTGAACTCCTCCTGCATCGTCTCCATTTCTACAAATCCGTGGCACTTCTGCGGCGGCACCTGCGCAACCCAAACCAACACAATCATCCAATAGATGTGTAAAACCTAATCAGGAGCTCACCATTGAGCAGAACAAGGGGTGACATGGTGCTGACGGAGTAAAAAGCATAACATCGCCACAATTGTGGGCATGACAGTGGCTTCTGCAAACAAGGTTCAACATAAGCCGCAAAGGTGACGGTGGACTTACACAACAGCGCGGCAGTTTTGACTGTTTCTTCCGCCGTCTCATCCTCTTTCTCTCATGGGCATTACAACAAGCACCTCGCGGGCATGACAGCGCAGTAGCAGCAACGTATTGTCCAGAGCGCAGCAGTCCAAGTTCCCGTCCCCGTCCTCCCCGCGAGCTCCGAACTCGGCGGATCACTGCCGTAGGCAGGCACGCCGAGCTCGTCGACGGCGTGCACGCAGTCGCAGAACATGTTGAGGACGAGGGCCGCACCGAGCGGAGGTAGTCGCGGAACGGTGCAGGAGCACGAAGGAGGAAGGAGGTTGGGGACCTCGGTGGCGTCCGGAGCATGTGGAAGCAGGGGCCGGCCCGGGCTCTCCTTGCCGCGGCCGGCGACCACCGTGGTCGTCGGGACGATACCCCGGGACTCCAGCATCCGCTCGAACGCGTGCAGGAAGTTCCTGTACACCTCGTGTCGCCATCGAGGGCGAGCTTGAAGGGGCGCTTCCCCGGAAAGGAGGGCGGCGCGTCGCCCATGTCGCGGAAGCTGGAGGCGGCGATCAGCGCGTGCATGCGCGCGCGGGGGTACTGGTTGACGGCGAGGACCCCGCGGGAGGTGGATCTCCGGGAGCGGCAGCACCCCCTCCTAACTCGACGATGGCTCCGGCTACCACGGCGATCATTCCGCCGTGGTCCCGTAGTCGGCGGTGGTCGCGGCTCCCTCCCCGGCTGTTGCTGATGCACGCAAGGTGCTTGTTGTAATGCGCGCGCGAGAGAGAGAGGGGGTGGGCGAGAGAGAGAGAGGAGACCAAGTCAAGCTGCCGGCGAGGACCTTTCTTGCCTAGTCAGCTCCGACTGGTGGGGGCCGCCAATGGATTCCGTTCCGTCCGCCGGACGTCGATCCACCGGCGGCGGAGGAGAATCAGAAGGGGAATTTTGCAATTTAAAAATAAATTTCAAAAAAATCCAAAAAATTAATCCCCTCGCACAATAAACAAATAAATCCAAGGAAATTGCCAATTAATCAAAAAATAACCGGCCAGTTATCCATAACCAAAGTAGAATTCCATCATATCCCTAACAGACATCTAATTAAACCCAACACATGCCCATAATCCCTGTTTGACCACCTCAAAATAGAACACATGCCCATAATCCCTGTTTGACCACCTCATCAAAAGGAAAATTAAAAAACTAATCCTCGTTGACTTGGCGTCCGGTTGCAAAGCGTCCTCGCTCTTCAGACTCCAATGAAGGCCATGGGGTTCCGTCCCAGCCAGTCGAGCGAGAATGCCTGCAGTACAGTAAAAAACATGAAGTTAATCTGCAAACAGAAAAAAAAACAATGAAATTGTGCATCGCGTCAACACAAACTACACTCTAGTGCCACCGTCTACATGTTCCGGTGAGTACCTTGCACAGGACCGAACAGAAGCGCTCCGCGGTGCACCGGAGACAATGTCCCGGGCCGAATCCGTGTGGGGTGTCCCGCGGGTCTGGCACTATCTGCACCGCGTACTCTACCTCGCCCTCCTCGAATCCATCTAGATCCTGGACCTGAAAGACCTGGTTGTTTATGTTACTACAAGAGCTAGCGGAACAGAAACCCCCCGTCCTCAGAGGGTCGTTGCACGACCCGCACATCTGGTCAACTGCGTCATGGTGCGATGTGCGCCGACGCAGCGGCACATAGCGATCCGCCCCGTAGTTCGCACGCCGTACTCTGTCGAACGTGTAGCCGCAGTCCTTGATGTCTGCGTACAGGATGGAAGGTCCGAAACCTCGCTCCAAGCGCCGGACCTGCGATACACGATAACAAGAATGTTTCTTGGGATCAGCAAAAGAACACGGGGGCACAAAGATGAACTGCAAACCAGCAAGAAAAGAAAAGTTCGCAAGAACACGTACATGAGCATAATGGATTCCCTCCACGTTAGCGTGGTGACGCCCGACGTGCGCCGGGCAGCAATGCGAACAGACTGCCCTCAGGCAGCCTGTGCAAAAGAAATCTGCAAGGCACCTGTCCCCGAAGCGTACGCGGCGGCACAGGAACCTGAGGTACGGAGGAGCCTCCTGCTGCGCCATGCCTACGCTACGCGTCGCCGGCGGCAAGAGAAGAGTAGGCTAGGCTTGGTGTATCTCCTTCTCTCGCTTTGGCTTTTGAGAAGAAAAGATCAAGAGACGGAGGTGAGAGACGGAGGAAGGCCAATATACGTATATTTATAGACAGGATGAGCGCCACGGCTAGTTAGGGGTTTTTTTTTTTGACGGGCTACGGCTAGTTAGGTTAGTTCCAATTCCAAGCCAATCTAAATATAAAGGAAAAAAGAGGTACACGAAACAAGCACAAAACAAACTACACATTCGAACAATATAATGTAGTCAGAAAATCTACTAAGGGCATCTCCAAGACAGACCCCTAAACCTCCCGTAAACGTTTAGACCACGCTGTCCAGATCATGGAAGCCATCTAACGCGGTCCCGCGTCAGTCCACGGGATGGTCCGGTCGCGATTTCTCCTGCAAAATGGAGATAAAAGTGGGGGAGGTTTGCAGACATCCGGATACACGAAATGTACGAATGCGACACCGCAGGCCCACCAAAAACCCTTCCCGGACCGCGCGATTCCGTCCTCCCCATTTTCTCTCCTTCCTTCTTTCTCTCTTGCTGTCACCACCGCTCCACCACCCCGGCCACCACGCCACACCCTGAGCACTTCACCCCTGATGCACTATTCGATGACCATTTTCATCGGTGTTTCGGATGCGCAAGATTGTCTTCGATCGTTCGTACCATGGCATCCGGTTGTATGATGACTACTTTATCCTGAAGAAGGACGATGTGGGAACGATTGGCTTCTCTGGTTATCAGAAGTGCATGGCCGCACTCCAGATGCTTACATATGGCACGACCGCTGATTCGTGGGACGAGTACCTACGGATGTGTGAGAGCACATGCGGAGATGTCATGGTCAGGTTTGCAACTGCCGTGGTCGAGGTGTTCGGACCTCAGTACCTACAAGAACCAACTATGGCAGATACCGATAGGCTCCTAGCAATCTCAAAAGCAACACTAGTAGAAAAAGGGTCAAATGTGAGACACATTAGTCCCGGTTTGCATTTGAGCCGGCACTACCATTAGTGCCGGTTCAAACGGCTAGGCGGGAGGATATCTTTAGTACCGGTTCGTGGCAAGAACCGGTAGTAAAGAGGTTGTGGCAGGCTGATCTTAGTCCCACCTCGCTCCCCTAGCAAGATTTTTACCACCTTGAATATGTTACTTCTCAAACTATCACAAGCACTTGGTCTTCATTGAACTCTATGTGTAGAATTTGTGGTCGCAATATGAGTCTTCACCGGTTTCTAAACCGTTGAGGACTCATACTGATAATTCAGATTGTACACAAAAAGATCATTGATAATCAATGTATTTTTTATGTATATTTTTACATGTTTACGCCCTCACTCTCTCCACTCACTCGGTCTCCCCCTCAATCCCCCCCCGCCGGTCCTCCCCCGCCGGCCCCCCCCCCCCCTCTCCCCCCCCCCCGTCTCCCCCTCAATCCCCCCGCGCCGGTCCTCCCCCGCCGGCCGCCCCTCACTCTTTGCTGACTTAGCATCTGTTACACGGGTGCTTCATTTTTTTAAACTTATTTGAACTCCAGACTTTTTTGCGTTCCGTATGCACCATTCAAAGCGAAGTCATCGATTTTCAACACGTTCTGACATCATTTTGTTGTTTTTCATTCATTTACCGATTTGTTTAGAGAGCTAAATGACCGTGAAATTGAAAATCACTACAAAATGAACTCTGAAAATGTTGAAACTTGGCATGGTATTATCATTTCACCCACATAGCATGTGCAAAAAAGTAGAGAGGGTTACGGCAAAAACTGGACACACTTCATGTATAAACTGGACAATCTCTTTTGGAGTATCAGGGTTTCGGACGAGAACTCGTCTGTTACACGGTTACTTCATTTTTTTAAACTTATTTGAACTCCAGACTTTTTTGCGTTCAGTATGCAGCATTCAAAGCGACGTCGTCAATTTTCAACCCTTTCTAACATCATTTGCTCTTTTTAGTCATTTACCGATTTGTTTAGAGAGCTAAATGACCGTGAAATTGAAAATCACTACATAATGAACTTTGAAAATGTTGAAACTTGGCATGGTATCATCATTTCACCCACATAGCATGTGCAAAATAGTAGAGAGAGTTACGGCAAAAACTGGACATACTTCGTGTACAAACTGTACAATCTCTTTCGGAGTATCAGGTTTCGGACGAGAACTCGTCTGTTACATGGTTACTTCATTTTTTTAAACTTATTTGAAGTCCATAATTTTTTTGCGTTCAGTATGCAGCATTCAAAGCGACGTCGTCAATTTTTAACCCTTTCTGACATCATTTGCTCTTTTCAGTCATTACCAATTTGTTTAGAGAGCTAAATGACCGTGAAATTGAAAATCACTACAAAATGAACTCTGAAAATGTTGAAACTTGGCATGGTATCATCATTTCACCCACATATTATGTGCAAAAGAGTAGAGAGGGTTATGGCAAAAACTGGACGCACTTCGTGTACAAACTAGACAATCTCTTTCGGAGTATCAGGGTTTCGGATGAGAACTCATCTCTTACACGGTTACTTCATTTTTTTAAACTTATTTGAACTCCAGAATTTTTTTGCGTTCAGTATGCAGCATTCAAAGTGACGTCAACAATTTTCAACCCTTTCTGACATCATTTGCTCTTTTTCAGTCATTTACCGATTTGTTTAGAGAGCTAAATGACCGTGAAATTGAAAATCACTACAAAATAAACTCTGAAAATGTTGAAACTTTGCATGGTATCATTATTTCACCCACATAGCATTTGCAAAAAAGTAGAGAGGGTCACGGCAAAACTTGGATGCACTTCGTGTACAAACTGGACAATCTTTTCGAAGTATCAGGGTTTGGGACGAGAACTCATCTGTTACACCGGCAATTCAAAATTTTAATAACTTATTACAACTCTGGACTCTTTTTTTCGTTCAGCAGGCGCCATTCAAACCCACGTCATCAACTTTCAACCCTTTCTGACATAATTTGCTATTTTTAATGCATTTACTGATTTGTTTTGAGCTAAATAGCCCTGAAATTGAAAAGCACTATAAATAAACTCTGAAAAGCACTACAAATAGAAGAAAATAAATAAAGCAGAAAAAACTATATAAAAAACTATTCAGAAATAAATACAAGAAAATAAATAAAGTAGAAAAGAGAAAAACTATATATAAAAACTACTCAAAATAAATAGAAGAAAATAAATAAAGCAGAAAATAAAAAAAATACTCAGAAATAAATAATGCAGAAAAGAAAAAACTATATAAAAAAATTGTTGGGGCGCTGCCCAGTGGGCCTGCCAGACCTCGGGTGTGCAAATTCAGGCCCAGAAGGCCCAGCAGGCTCACAGGGCAACGCGCCATAGTTAGGCCCAGAAGCCTGCTATACAGAGGAGTTCGAGGGAGCAGTCGCGGCTGGGTTTATAAACCAGTGCGGCTGCCCTTCGCCCGGCGAGGTGGGACTAAACTTTGCGCCGCTCGCCTGGCAGCGCACCACCTTTAGTACCGGGTCGTGGCTCCAACCGGTACTAAATGGGGGGTCTTTAGTACCGGTTGGAGCCACCACCCGGTACTAAAGGGGGTGCATTCCCACCACTTCGCTTGGCCAAAACAGACCTTTAGTACCGATTGGTGGCTCCAACCGATACAAAAGGTGGGTTCTATATAAGAAAACACTTCAAAAAACTTCGTCAGTTCGTTCTCCCTCTGCTTCTTCTCATCTGCCCCGTCGCCGCCCCTGTCGCCGTCCGTCGTCGCCGCCCCCATCGCCGTCCCCGTCGTCGTCCGTCGCCGTCCCCTCTGCCTCGCCGTCCCGTCGCCCCGCCTTCCCGTCGCCTCGCCATCGCCGTGGCCGTCGCCCGCGCTGTTGTAACATCCCAAATTTTCAATTTGGAATGTTATACATAGATCATCATGCATATCATATTTTCTTGCATTTTGGTTGATCCTAGAAATTTCACGCAACTCAAGGACCCTCGGAGAGAGTTTTCTCAAATTTTGAAAAGAGGATCATTTGATTTATTTATTTCATCTTCAATTATTTTTCCAATATCAAATTATATGAGAGGGAATGATATGACTTTCCCAAAATTTAGGAAAAATGAAGATTTAATGAATAAATCAAATTTGATTTTTCCGGTGTTGTTTACATTTTATTTGGATAGGGAAAAATGCGTGTTTTCAAAAATTGCATTTTAGGCCCGGAGAGAAAAGTTCATTTTGTTCGACTCATTTTTAGGAGTCGGGGAAAATTTACTTTAGAAATTTTGGAGTTCGTTTAGTTTTCTTTTCTTTTGTTTTTCTGCGCGCGTAACGATTTAAAAAAAATCCCGCAGGCCCAGCCGCCTGGGCCAGGCCCAAGCCGCCGCCGCCCCAGCCTCCCAGCGCGCGCGCCAGCCAGGCCACCGCCCGAGCCGAGTCCTAGATGGACTCTGGCCGGCGCCTCCTTTGCCCCCTCCCCCAAGCAAAGTCTCCCCCCCTCCTATATATACTACTCCCCCCCTCTCCTCTCTCCACCCCAAGCCGCGCCGCCCTAAGCCGCCGCCGCCCCAAGCCGCCGCTGCCGCCCTAAGCCGCCACCGCCCCAAGCCGCCGCCGCCGCCCTAGCCCGCTGCCGCCGGAGCCCTCGCCGGAGCCCCTCGCCGGAGGTAGCCCTAGATGGCCTTAAGCCATATTTATTGTAACAAGTTTTCTTTTGCGACATCGATGTAATAAGTGTGTGATTGCCACTCTGCTATAAATCCTTCGAAGTACTGTGTGGTGTCAGCATTACTGATCCAGGGATGACACCGGAACACAGAGACTTGATCCATTCGGGTCGGGTCGCTACAGCTGTGAGCCCCTCTCCCCGGCCCCTCTCCCCCCTCCAATCGAAGCCGCCGCGCCGCCGGCGCCGTAGGTGCACCCGCGCGCGCGCACGCACACACACAGACACACGATTCTGTTTTTAGTTTTTTCTGTTTTTTTTACAAATCTTTTAGATGAATTAATTAATTAGATTAGATTAATGTCAAATAGTATATAGAAATGTTATAAATATTATAGAAATGTTAGAAATTTTAGAAATGTTAGTTTTAGCTAGATGAATTAGATTAATTTCAAATTGCTATAGAAATGTTAGCTTTTAGTTTCTTATAATTTTAGTTAGAAATTTAGAATTTGCATATAAGTCACAATCCAATCATTTAAAAAAAGTTACTTTTGCGGCGTATAGCATTTTTTCTTGACGATGCCCGACCCGCATCCTCGCCGTCGACCCGTTCGCGACGACGTCCTGCTTCAGAGGACCCATGTCCGGGACTGGGCTCCGCCGGGCTGGCACTGGGAGGTGCTACCTTCAGGGGCACGCCGCTTGGTGAGGAACCCGGCCCCGGGTCCCGTCGTCGACCCTGATCTCCTTTGGTGGCGTTTGTGTGGGCCACATTCGGTGTAGAGGGAGCCGGCCCCGCCGGAGGTGGTGCGTCGCCGTGTCAGGGAGGAGGACGAGCACATCCGTCGCTACATGGCTGCTACGGACGTCAGGTTCTCCAATACCTGGCGGGTTGTTTGGGCAGATGATCGGATATATGATCCTGTGATGGTTCCTTCTCTTTGGGTGTCCACTGCCCGTGCCTTAGGAACCGCGAGTGACCTAGATTTGTCTGTACTATTCGATCTTTATTAGCTACCTAGCTAGTGATGTATTCAATATATAATATTCGAGACGATGTATTCGAGATTATATATATTATTAGAGATGATGTATTCGAGATTATATATTATTCGAGACGATGTATTCGAGATTATATATTATCCGAGACGATGCATATTATGTACTATGATTCAGTTTTTCCTTATTGATTGCATCCATGCATTGTAATTTGAATACTAAATTGTTTTATATTTCTTCTGAATTAGTTAAATAAAAGCTATGGCGGACAATACCGGCAGAGAGGGAGAAGATGCTCTGTTCGAGATCATACGCAGCCCTCGCAGGCCAGATGGTCTGAATGAAGCAGATGACAGCTCCCAATAAAGCAGATGCTGTCGCCGCTGCCATCATCGAAAGGTCGAGCACCGATTTCGCCTGGCCAGATCTGAGCAATCCCAAGCCGTCGGAGCAAGATCGAAGAAGATGAAGCCAAGTTGTTGGTTGGAACCGCCACCACAGGAAAGTGAGCTACGGCCGCTGCCAAAGAAGGCACCGGATGTCGCCGGACGTGAGAGCTACGGGACAGGTGGAAGACGGGGTGAGGTTGGGTCTGGGCCGAAATAGATGCGCGTAGGCGAAGCGGAGGTGACCAAAGACCCGAATGAACCAGGATCTGGAGAGGAGCGCAGATCAAGGCCGTTCGGACCGGTGCCACAGTGATGCCGACAAGCCAAGGAGCCGGAAAGGGGGCGCAGCTCCAGTAGCAAGCCAGATTCAGAGCCGCACCGGGGTGGATGCTGGTCAACTGAGTCACTTGTAGGGGTTGGAGCAGAGCATCAGATATGCCGGCGAGCCGGAGGAGCCGGAAGGGACGCAGCACACGCGGAATACCGGATCTGGAGCCGCACCGGCCAGCCATGGAGGGGGTTGGGGACGCGTCCATGGCCGCCGGGCCGAAGCCACACCTGCAGGGTGGAGGGGGCGCGTGAGGGAGCTCACACCAGCCACGCACCCGGCCGGCGTGCTGCGGGAGGCAGCCGTCGCCCGGCAACCAGCGCCGCCAGAGCACCCATAGCTTGGGGGTGGGTGAGGGGCGGGGGACGCCGCAACAAGGGGAGGCACGTCGGAGGAGAGCCAGGACACGGCGCGACCGTGCCTGCCAGCCTCCGGCGGCGGGGATGCGGGGGCGGGCGGTGAGGACATGGAGGATGGGGAGAGCTCAGAGAAGCAGCTCGTCGGTGAAGAACAGCCCCGACGCCACCATCCCAGGGCTCGGCGCGGCTTCGCCGGCCAGCCCTCCGGCGGCGGCGGCGCGGGAGCAAATGGACGGGGGGCTCCGGGCGCTGGCGGCTAGGGTTCCCCCGTGTCGCCCGATGCGGGCGACGCGGGGGTCAGGCGGTATGCGGCTTCCTCTCACATGAATGCCTAATGGATGACCATCTTTGATGTAAAGTCGGATGCATTTCTTTGTGAGGTCAATTGGTGTTGCTGCGAAAAGTATGTGTGAAGCTATAAAGCTAACTAAGTGTGGATTTAATATTTTGTAGAAGTTACATTACTATCGGTGTTAAAGCTCGTTCCATGATTAATGCGTAGAGCGTCTTTGCCGTGGCTCCGTCCAACGATGCTTCCGTTGCAACGCACGGGCATATATGCTAGTGTAAGCTAATCAGAGGATCCCCAAATGAAGAGACTAGTATTTTCCTCGTCTGATCAAGAAGATGGGTGGAGAACGATATATTGTTGTCAGAAATTCAGAATCGAACATGGGCAACACGACCAAGATGAATAAAATCTAGAAGGAACATGAATTCTAAGGTCTTGATTATGTGAACAAACTGAAGATTTTTTCTTTGGCAAAGTTCATAGTTCATATGCGCTGTACGTCTGAATTTTCTTGTGGCCAAAAAACTCTCGGGACAAAGTGATGTCTTTGCACTTCAGGTGAATTTGTCGTGAATTTTCAGAGCAACATCCACATATCTGACATATCAAATAAGATAACAATTTGAATAAATAATATGATAGATTTCATATATAAATAATGATTCAAAGATGTTACTACACTGTAGATTGCTAATGTAGAACCTGAATGAAACGGCAGCTTTTAGTTCTTGTGGGGTATATGACTTTAGCATGTTAGTGTTGTATGTATAGCATTCAGATTGCATGAGAGACGTATATTATTGTGTAGCAGAAACCTATATGGGCAGGGGCAGAATCAACGCTTCAAGAAGGGGGCTGCGGGGAGATCCCGGTACTGAGAAGGGAGGCGGCATTGAGGGCTACGGAAATGTCCTTGCCAACACCCACGGCACCAGCAGGCGATAAATATCAAATATCAAGGTCTTTGACGATGGTAGATCACAACAACGAGCTCAGTTGTTGTACACAGATTTCTTCAGGAATGTTAATCAATATTCGAAATATCACCAAGAGGAGGTCGTCACTGTTTTGAACCGAGTGAGCTGCAAGGTAGAAAAAATACTAATAAGAACTATGGTGTACATTTGCATGGTTCATATTGTTAGCAGAATATGTACTGGTGTGTGTATGTATGCGTAGTCACCGCATGATCTCTCTCTCTGAGACGTGCTTTGCATCGTGGGTTAGTGGAGCTGGTGGCTCTCACACGTTCTCTCTGAACTGCTCTTGTAAACTGTATATATGCAGCGTTAGATGAATGGAAGCGGGTGAGTTGAGTCCTATTCCTCGTCAACATGGTACCTGAGCAGGACCTGCACAATCCCTTTGGGCAGAGCTCCGCCAACCCTTCCGCTGCTGCCATGGAAACCAACCCAGTTTAGACCCCACCCTCCTCCCTTGCTGACGGCGACGGCGACGCCGGCGCTCCTCTGCAGCCGCAGCCCCCTGCCGCTTCTCCTCCAGCCGCAGCCACGCCGACGCCCCTCCGCATCGTTCCAGTGGCGCCGGTTGCGGCGCCCGCTCCGACTGCCCTTGCCTCCTCGGTTCTCCAGACCGTGGACATCCGCCGCCACGTCCTTGTCGTCCTCGACCTCACCGTCGGGAACTATGCTCAGTGGCGCCGCCACTTCGATGCAGTTCTCGGCATGTTCGGCCTGCGCGACCACGTCGACGCCGCCGCCGCTGAGTACTCCACTGACCCAGAGTGGGTGATGGCCGACCATGCCATCGTCCACTGGTTGTACGTGACGATCTCCCCCGAGCTGCTTGATGCTGTGATGGAACCAGAAGACACCGCGCTCTCCGTCTGGACGGCCGTCGACGACATCTTCCGGGTAAACCAGCTGTCTCGTGCGGTCTACATCGATGCCGAGTACCACGCGGTTGTGCAGGGCGACCTCACCATCATGCAATACTGCACCAAGCTCAAGCTCTACGCCGACCAACTGCGCGATCTGGGACAGCCCGTCACGGAGACGCGCCAAGTCTTCCACCTCCTCCGCGGCCTCAACCGCAAGTACCACAACGCCATCCCGCACATCACCGCGCGCGTGCCGCTGCCCACATTCCTCCAGACGCGCTCGTTTCTTCTCCTGGAGGAGCACCGCGCCGAGCAGTTAGCACGTCAACAGGCTGCCCATGCGCTCTACGCTGCACGCTCGCCCGGCCCTGCGCCCACCCCGCCTGCACCTGACTCTGCTCCGTCGGGCGGCCGTGGTCGTGGCCGCCCACGCAAGCGTGGCCGCGGCAACCGGGGGGGGGGGGAGGGGGGGCTCTTCCTCGTCATCGCCTGCCCCGCCTTCACCACGGGCGCCGTCTCTACCTGCCCCGGCGCCGGGCACAAACTCCTGGACCGGCCTCGTCCAAGCGTGGCCTATGCCGTGGCGCGCTCCTGGCTCCGGCGTGCTTGGGCCGCGTCCCGGAACTCCAAACCAGCAGGCGATGATGGCCATGGCGCCGCCCTACCCCAACCCGTACGGCTACGGCGGCGGCTCCTCCACCGTACGGTGCTGCTCCTGGCGCGGCGGCCGCACCCAACCAGGCTCTGGACATGGCGTCCCTACAGGCTGCGCTGCACAGCGCCATCGCCGGCCCTTCCTCATCCGGGAGCAACTCCGACTGGTACCTCAACACGGGTGCCACCACACACAGGTCCGCGAACCCCGGTACACTCTCCTCCTTGCGTCCATCTTCCACTTCTGCATCTATCATCATTGGCAACGGTGACCATCTGCCGATCACGCATGTTGGCACCGGGTCTATCATCACTAGCACATCACCTATTCTTCTTCGTAACATTGTCGTCTCTCCCTCCCTCATCAAAAATCTTCTTTCTGTTCGACAACTTTGCCGTGACAATCCAATCACTGTCGAATTTGATGAGTTTGGCTTTTCTGTTAAGGACCGCCGCACCCGGATGGTGATTCTGTGCTCTGACTCCACCGGCGACCTGTACCCCGTTGCTGGTGGCTCTCCGACGCGTCAGGTTCGGCACTTCGCTGGCACTGCCTCCGTCGGCCTTTGGCATCAACGCCTCGGGCATTCGCATGATGGATCGCTCTGGAGCCTTGCGTTCGACTGCTCCAAGTCTGCGCCACACTCCTGCCGTGCGTGTCGCTTTAGCAAACACACGCTGCCCTTCTCTCCATCCACCACTAGTAGCTCATTTCCCTTTCAGTTGCTGCATTTAGACATTTGGACATCTCCTATTGTAACCATTTCTGGCTACGAGTTTTATCTTGTAATGCTTGACGATTATACCCATTATGTATGGACGTTTCCCTTGCATCGCAAATCTGACGTCTACCCCATTCTCGCCGAGTTCTACGCTTACACTCGTACTCAATTTCAGTTACCTGTCCTTGCCATGCAAACTGATAATGGGCGAGAGTTTGACAATGCCGCTGTCCGCGCTCTACTCGCCTCCCATGGCTCGGTGCTTCGCCTCTCATGCCCATACACCAGCCAGCAAAACGGCAAGGCCGAACGCACCTTGCGTACGCTCAATGACAGTTTGCGCTCCCTCCTCTTCCATGCCTCCATGCCCCCGCGCTTCTGGGCTGAAGCTTTGAACACGGCCACGTTCTTGATGAACCGCCGGCCTTGTCGAGCTAGCTCTCCCCGCACACCCCATGAGTTGCTACTTGGCACCGCACCGGACTACGCCTCGCTGCGTGTATTCGGCTGCCTCTGCTACCCCAACGTCTCCGCCACCGCCCGCCATAAACTCGAACCTCGCTCCATCGCCTGCGTGTTCCTCGGCTACTCCACCGACCACCGTGGCTACCGATGTTTTGATCCCACAACCCAGCGAGTTCTCACCTCCCGTCATGTCCGCTTCGATGAGGAAACCTTTCCCTTCGCAGCCGTCCCGTCGTCTAACCCTGCACCGGTCACCTACTGCTCGCCACCCATTTTGCAGATTGCTCGCGACTCGGCTGGCGTGGCTCCCGCGTCCGCGAACGCCGCCGGTTCGAACTCCGTCGTTCGATCTTCATCAAGCGGCCCGGCGGCGTCGCCGTCATTCGCGGGTTCCCCCGCTTCAAGCCCTGCCGTCCTTTCTTCATCGAGCGGCCCGGGGGCCGCGCTCTCCGTCGCGCGCTCCACTGCTTCAACCTCCACCACCGGATCTTCCTCCCGTGGCTCCGACACGTCATCCAGCTGCGCGCGCGCCTTTGGGTCAAACGAGGCCGCCAGCTCGCGCTCGGACGTGGTGCCTGGCCCGTCTCCGGCTGTTGCACCACCCGTCGCCGCCTCGCGCGGCATGGTGACCCGCGCGCGCGCCGGCATCTTCCGCCCCAACCCCCGGTACGCCAACGACTACGCCTGCCTCGCCACCACTCCCGCGGATGTGTCGTCGCTCCCTCGCTCCGTTCGCGCCGCGGTGCGCGACCCCAACTGGCTCGCCGCCATGCGCGAGGAATTCGCGGCACTCGTCGGCAACCGCACCTGGGAGTTGGTTCCCCGGCCGCCGCGGGCTAATGTCATCACCGGAAAATGGATTTTCTGGCACAAGACTCGCGCGGATGGCTCGCTTGAGTGTTACAAGGCCCGGTGGGTGGTTCGGGGCTTCAACCAGCGCGCTGGAATCGACTACGGCGAGACATTCTCCCCCGTGGTCAAGCCGGCCACGATCCGGACGGTGCTCACGATCGCTGCGTCGCGTGCCTGGCCAGTACACCAACTGGACGAGAAGAACGCTTTCCTCCACGGCACCCTCTCTGAGGAGGTCTACTGTCTCCAGCCGGCGGGCTTCATCGATGAGGCTTGGCCGGACCACGTCTACCGCCTGTCCAAGTCCCTATATGGACTCAAACAGGCGCCGCGGGCTTGGTTTCAGCGCTTCGCCGGCTTCCTCGCGCGCATTGGCTTCACTGCTACCCGCTCCGACAGCTCTCTGTTCGTCTACTCCAACGGTGCTGCTGTTGCCTACCTGCTGCTGTACGTGGACGATATCGTCCTCACTGCTTCCACTCCAGCGCTCCTCCGCCATGTCGTGGACCAGCTGACCGGCGAGTTCGCGATGAAGGACCTCGGGGCGCTGCACTTCTTCTTGGGCATCCGTGTCACCCGCAACTCTGCAGGCTTCTTCCTTTCGCAAGAGCAGTACGCGGACGATGTGCTGGAGCATGCTGGGATGGATAACTGCAAGCCGTGCGCCACACCGGTCGACACCAAGGCCAAGCTGCCCGCGGCGGATGGACGGCGCGTCCCCGACGCCACCGCCTATCGCAGCATGGCTGGTGCACTCCAGTACCTGACGATCACTCGTCCGGAGCTCGTGTACGCTGTTCAACAGCTCTGCCTGCATATGCATGATCCCCGGGAGTGTCACCGCACGCTGCTCAAGCGCGTGCTCCGCTATGTTCGAGGCACCACCACCCTGGGGCTCCACCTGCGCGCCTCCCCCGCCCTCGACGTTCGCGCATACACCGACGCGGATTGGGCTGGCTGCCCCGACACCCGCCGCTCGACCTCAGGCTACTGCATCTTCCTCGGTGATGCGCTCATCAGTTGGTCCTCCAAGCGACAGGCGACGGTGTCGTGCTCCAGCGCCGAGGCCGAATACCGTGGCGTTGCCCATGCGGTCGCCGAGTGCGTTTGGCTTCGTCAGCTGCCAGGGGAGCTCCTCTGTCCCGTCTCGACCGCCACACTTGTCTTCTGTGACAATGTCTCGGCGGTCTACCTCTCCAGCAACCCCGTGCATCACCGGCGCACCAAACACGTCGATCTCGACATCCACTTCGTCCGTGAACGAGTGGCGCTCGGCCAGTTTCATGTTCTGCACGTTCCTACACGTCAACAGTTCGCGGATGTCATGACCAAGGGGCTGCCTACGGACATTTTCCAAGAGTTCCGTTCCCGTCTCTGCGTCTCGACCATCGACGTCAAGACTGCCGGGGGGTGGGGGGGTGGGGGGTGTTAGCAGAATATGTACTGGTGTGTGTATGTATGCGTAGTCACCGCATGATCTCTCTCTCTCTGAGACGTGCTTTGCATCATGGGTTAGTGGAGCTGGTGGCTCTCACACGTTCTCTCTGAACTGCTCTTGTAAACTGTATATATGCAGCGTCAGATGAATGGAAGCGGGTGAGTTGAGTCCTATTCCTCGTCAACACATATGATTATATCTGATTCTATGCAAAAATCTCAAGGATCTTTGCTTTGGATAAAACTTTTGTTTACATGATATCAGCAGTATTAATAATTGTTGAAGATAAGTGGCAAGCCAAAATACGTTTAAAACTGAACCAAGCAAACAAAAAATTGACACAAAAAGATAACGGAGGAGTTGCTCTGTAGTGAGTCCTTCAATAAATTATTCAAAGTGCAAATCATGTCATCTAGTACAACACAAACACATCAAGGAGATAAATGCCACAACCGCGTATAACAGTTGAATGTATCCCATACAAATGTCTCCCATTTGCTGCATCCAAACTCCATATGTGTGACAGTCCCATCGGTATGCTCACTCAAGTGAAGGATCTCTGGCCGACGGAGGCAAGGTACGCCGCCATTATCCATCTCATACCCGAGCAGGTTCTTCCAAGAGTGCCCCTCGCCTACCACCTCGTCAACTACTTGCTCCCGAAGGTTCAACATGTAGGTGCCGTTGTGCCCGCTACGCTCTCCCATGGTGAATAACAAGATCCCACTCTTCTCGCCAAACCACCGCAGCTTGATCGCAGGGGGCTAGTTTGCCACGTCCATCAGCTTCCCCATCTGCTTCATCGATACGATTTCACGAAAGGTACATATCTTACCAGTGTGGATGCCATCTTCATGTGCAAACTCGAGATAGGTTAGTTTCAGCACGAGCTTTTTCCACAATTTTATGTTTGGGATTGCCCTGAAACAACAATACATCAAGAAAAGCCGATTGTCCGATGAGACGCCCATCAGGAGGTGTCACACGGCACAAGGTGCATGTCCATTGTATGGTCATGATCAATCCGATCCAGGCGCACCCCGAACACGCCCTGCTCGAGAGCCCAGTACGCCACCCCGCGGTGTACCACTGCGGGGCTGATGTTGCGGATCTTGGAACTAGGTATCTTGACAATGGATTCAGTCTCCGGTCCCCAGCGACCAGTGTCCGAGGAGTAGCACCGGAGCACCGTGGACAGCCCACCGCTGCGGTGGTGGTTGTAGATGAGCAGAATACGGAAGAAGTCGTGGCAGCCCGGCGGACAGAGATTGTGGCTGGTGAGTCCGTATTCCAGTATCTTTGTGTTGTTCTTCCCTGCTAAGAACAAAGGCGGGACGACTACGATGTTGTCAGACGTCATTGGGTTACAAATGGCAAGCCGGAGGCCGTCGGCAGCGCGATCCTGGCGCCGGTGGCGCCGGAGCTCCAAAACAAGGCGGCCGTTTCGGGGCGCAACGGGACGGGAGTGGTCGAGGAGCCTGTCGCCGTCATCTAGTCTGGCGACACCTAAAGACTCCCGGCCCTCATAGAGGAAGCGAGAGCGAGGCTGTCGGGACAAAACACGGCCCTGGCGATGACGCAGCGTCCCTGCCGCGCGTGGTGGGCCAATCTTTCTCCTGGTGGAAGAGGCCGACGGCAAGGTCCGGGAAGGAGCAGCCGAGGGGCGGCAGGCAGCGGGAGATGACAGCTGCCCTCGTGGCCACGAGGCGGCCCCAGCGCCGGCACGTGGCGGCGCAGCGGACCACCGCCGCCGCGCCCGGCAGCCGGGTGAAGATGTCGGCGAGGGCGTCGTCACAGAGAGACGCCGTTGGGCCGCTGCTGGCTACTTCGTGGTGATGATGATGGCGATTTTTCTTTTTCTTCTTCGAGAAACAATGGCGGCGATCTTTCTTGATCCGGAAGTAAGATGCGGAGGCGGCGGCCCCGGAACGACGGAGCTTGCGTTGTCCCATGGTATATCTATGGTGTTTTGATGCGTCGATCTACTTTTTGAATTCTCCCGTGTGCATCTTATCTTTAGTCGATCCTGAATTCCGGATGGGCCGCGGGGGGTTCGGATGGATAGTCCTTCCCCCCACGCTCGCCCGGACGAGACTTGCCTGCTCTCCCGTCGTGTGCCCATCCGTGCTCCCGTCTACATGGTTTGATTTGATTGAAACAAAATAAGGCCCGGCCCCACCCCCTTAAAATCAGGGGGGAGATGATTAGATTACAAAGAAAAAAGGAAAAAAAGACAACCATAGCACGGATAGGAGCACGGGAAAGGAGCAGGCAAGCCGGATCCCGCTCGCCCTATTCCTCCACATGTTTTTTGAATAATAGTTGGAGATTAGCGATAGAACTAGAAAATGAGTTTTTAGCCGATTTCTAGGATGAGAAGTACAATAGGAAGGTGAGTTCATACAATAAGAAGGATGAGAAGTACGATAAGAAGGTGAGTTCATACAACATCGATCGGGGTTATATGAAGCTGCTCTGTATGGATGAGATCAAGGATGTAAGTCATGTAACACAATCCTTCATGCAAGGAGGACCGCAGGACGTTGATCGATGGCAGTCTGGCTCTGTGCCGTGTGGATATGCTAGACCATAAACCTGAAACAACTAAAAAGACGAATGTGAACATGAACGTCATTGTGCCATATGAATTTTCCAGTCTGCTAATGATTGAGTCCAAAACAGGGCCTTGCTATTCACCTCAAACAAAAATGATGCTAGTAGCTTGAGCTTGTGGATATCGTGCCATGTCAATATTTATTCTCCTCCTCCAATCATAGAAAATGGTTGGGTGGGGTCGCTTTCAATGTTGCAGCACATACGTAACTTCATACAGAATGAGAGTGTCAAACAGTTCAGTCTCCAGAGATACCATCCCACTCATCAAATGAAATCTTACATTCGAATCCAATTTAGGCATTTAGAGTAACAACAATTGTAAAGGAAGCGAAGGAAGCATAGCTGAATACTCCAAGGGGTTATGAGTTTTTTCCCCTAGGGTTTCCGCCTAGGATCCAACCTGTCCTCCGGCGCTGCCGCCGCAGTCTACGTGATCCCACCGCAATCTTACCAGATCTCTCCGGCGGTTCTTGTCCCTGGTTCGTCCTGGCGACGTTCCAGGTCTGCATGGGGTCGACGCACACACTGAAGGGGGGAGAGGGGGTTGCGAAGGAAGTCCAGGAGGGCGATCACCTTGAAGGAGAGAAGATGATGGAGGCAGGACAAAGCGGGCATTCAGCGCCGCCCATCAGGGAAAACCTAGTAGATGACCCGATGGAGGAGGAGGAGGAAGCGGGCATGGAGGAGGAGAAGGATGGTAGCTGGGATCACCTTGGTCCAGATCCCGATCTTGAGGACGTGTTTGAGGGGATGAATCTGCACGGGGAGGAAGAGGAAGATCTAGACTTGTCAGGAGAAGTGGAGGATCTGATTAAGGATGTGAGATGGCTGGCCCTGTTTAGGGTTCATACCATGTGTCCGTTTAGCCACGCAGCGCTGCTGAATTCAATGAGGAACGCGTGGTCTTGTGCTCAAGGTGTTACTTTCAACATCAAAGGGCCAAATCTTTTCCTTGCTCAATGCCATTGCTTGGGTGATTGGAAGCATGTGATGGATGGAGGACCATGGCAGTTTCGCCATGACCCGGTTGTGCTAGTTGATTATGATGGATTTACCAATGTTGCTGATTATGCTTTGAACATGTATCCACTATGGGCCAGAATCAAAGGATTGCCAGATGGTCTTACGAGGAAGAAAGAACTTGCTGAAAAGGTAGCAAAGAAGGTGGGTGAACCACCGTTTACAGTGGTGGTCAATGAGGGGACGATAAACCCCTCAAATTATCTGAGGGTGAGGGTGTATGTTAATGTGAATACCCATTGGTTCGTTTTGTACGCATCACTTTAAAGGATATGAAGAATGAAGGAAATATGCCCTAGAGGCAATAATAAAGTTATTATTTATTTCCTTATATCATGATAAATGTTTATTATTCATGCTAGAATTGTATTAACCGGAAACATAATACATGTGTGAATACATAGACAAACAGAGTGTCACTAGTATGCCTCTACTTGACTAGCTCGTTAATCAAAGATGATTATGTTTCCTAACCATAAACAAAGAGTTGTTATTTGATTAACGAGGTCATATCATTAGTTGAATGATCTGATTGACATGACCCATTCCATTAGCTTAGCACCCGATCGTTTAGTATGTTGCTATTGCTTTTCTTCATGACTTATACATGTTCCTATGACTATGAGATTATGCAACTCCCGTTTGCCGGAGGAACACTTTGTGTGCTACCAAACGTCACAACGTAAAAGGGTGATTATAAAGGTGCTCTACAGGTGTCTCCAAAGGTAGATGTTGGGTTGGCGTATTTTGAGATTAGGATTTGTCACTCCGATTGTCGGAGAGGTATCTCTGGGCCCTCTCGGTAATGCACATCACATAAGCCTTGCAAGCATTACAACTAATGAGTTAGTTGCAAGATGATGTATTACGGAACGAGTAAAGAGACTTGCCGGTAACGAGATTGAACTAGGTATTGGATACCGACGATCGAATCTCGGGCAAGTAACATACCGATGACAAAGGGAACAACGTATGTTGTTATGCGGTCTGACCGATAAAGATCTTCGTAGAATATGTAGGAGCCAATATGGGCATCCAGGTCCCGCTATTGGTTATTGACCGGAGACGTGTCTCGGTCATGTCTACATTGTTCTCGAATCGTAGGGTCCGCACGCTTAACGTTACGATGACTGTTATTATGAGTTTATGCATTTTGATGTACCGAAGGTTGTTCGGAGTCCCGGATGTGATCATGGACATGACGAGGAGTCTCGAAATGGTCGAGACATAAAGATTGATATATTGGAAGCCTATGTTTGGATATCGGAAATGTTCCGGGTGAAATCGGGATTTTACCGGAGTACCGGGAGGTTACCGGAACCCCCCAGGAGCTATATGGGCCTTAGTGGGCTTTAGTGGAAAGGAGAAAGGGGCAGCCCAAGGTGGCCGCGTGCCTCCCCCCCTCCCCTAGTCCTATTAGGACTAGGAGAGGTGGCCGGCCCCCCTCTCTCTCTTCCCCCCCCTCAAGGAATCCTATTCCAACTAGGATTGGGGGGGAATCCTACTCCCAGAGGGAGTAGGACTCTCCTGGCGCGCCCTCCTTGGCCGGCCGCCCCCTCCCCCTTGGCTCCTTTATATACGGGGGCAGGGGGGCACCCTAGGACACACAAGTTGATCCACGTGATCGTTCCTTAGCCGTGTGCGGTGCCCCCTGCCACCATATTCCACCTCGATCATATCGTTGTAGTGCTTAGGCGAAGCCCTGCGTCGGTAGAACATCATCATCGTCACCACGCCTTTGTGCTGACGGAACTCATCCCCGAAGCTTTTCTGGATCGGAGCCCGGGGAGTGTCATCGAGCTGTACGTGTGCTAAGAACTCGGAGGTGCCGGAGTAACGGTGCTTGGATCGGTCGGATCGGGAAGACGTACGACTACTTCCTCTACGTTGTGTCAACGCTTCCGCAGTCGGTCTGCGTGGGTACGTAGACAACACTCTCCCCTCTCGTTGCTATGCATCACCATGATCTTGCATGTGCGTAGGAAATTTTTTGAAATTGCTACGTTCCCCAACAAAGAAGTACCCAGTTAGCTACGAGAAATTGCCAGATTTTTGCTTCTATTGTGGCTGCATGGGTCACATTGTGGAGGAGTGTGGGGATGGCATCCATAGCCCGGAGTCTTGTGAATGGGGCGAATGGCTACATTGGAGTAATGAACCAGTAGGGAGTGGTACTAGAGGTGTAGGGGAGGAGGTTGGATGTTCTCAGCTGGTAGAGGAAGGGCTTTGGGGGTGTGGGTAGGGGGGGGAGAGGGGAGACAGAGGAGGTATAGGTGAGTGGGTGGAAGTACAAGTGAAGCAGGAGGAGGTCGTGGTAGGGGGGATGGCCTGTCTGAAGGAGTGTATCCAACACAGTATACAGAGACGGGGGAGAAGGCAGGAACTTTTGGAAGAGGCTTATCAGTCCAGACGGCTCTGTTAATGTCAGAGGACAAACTTTCCCGCACCTTAAGGGCAAAGTGTCAAACTCAGTGCTAATGTTAGAGAATGGGGGTGCGGCGTCAGGTAGTGAACCGACTGTACCATCTACTGCTACCCCGGGGAAGGACCTGATTGTGAAGAGAGGAAAGCAAGGGGTAGACAGGGATGCACAGGAGATGACATTTGAGGCGGCCTCCGAGAGGGAGGACCGCCGGTCCCAATGAATCTAATAAGTTGGAACTGCCCGGGAGGGGGGAATACCCGGACAGTTCATGAAATCGTGACGATATCCCAGTCGCATTCCTCCACTTTTGTGTTTCTTTGTGAGACTAGACAGAAAGCTGAGAAGATGAGGAGGATTCAAAGCAGACTTGGGTTGAAGGGTTTTGAAGGAGTGGATAGCAATGGTCTCAGTGGTGGGCTAGCATTGTATTGGCACGAGGCATGTCTTGTGGACATCTTGGACAAGAATGATCGGTACATTGATGCTTTGGTTCGTTTGAATACAGATGAAGAATAGTGGAGGCTAACGTGTGTATATGGGGAACCTCGAGTTGAACACAGACATGCAATGTGGACAAAGCCCAAAAACCTTAAAAGTGTTTGTGATAAACCGTGGTTGGTTGTAGGGGATTTCAATGAGGCCCTATGGAGTTTTGAAAATTTGTCAGCTACACCAAGACCGTAGCCTCAAATGATTGCTTTTAGAGACACCTTGGAAATTTGTGGATTGGTAGACCTGGGGTTCTCAGGGATTCCGTTTACCTACTATAATAAACATAGCGACAATAACAACGTCCAAGTCCGGTTGGAGAGGGCAACAACCACTAATACATGGCGGAATATGTTTCTGTTTTCCTCTGTGACTCATGTGGTGACCCCTTGTTCGGACCACATAGCTTTGGTGGTAAAGGGGGAGCAGACATGAACGAAAGGTTGAAGCTGCTTGAGAATCAACTACAGGTAGAACATTCATTATATAGCGACGAACCACCCTCACGTGACTACTCTTATAGGTTCTTATGCAATCTCGAAGCAGTGGAAATGAGGCTCCTCCTCCTCCTTCGGAATCTTAACCCGATGGAAATGATGCCCCTCCCCCTCCTCAAGATGTTCTATGAACATGTGAACTTCTATGTGACGTGCACATGTTTTGCACGTAGTGAAGTTCCATAAGTTAACAATATGTATGAATTTGTGAACTTGTGTGTGATGTGTACTAGTATGAAACATTCTCCTATATATGTGGTCTACTTCAAATTATGCCTATGTGTGTGTTGTGTTACTCGATGAATTACTGGGGAGCTAGGAGCTCCCACATTCATTTGTTAAGTCATCTTTTTTCTGCACTGCATATATATACAGATATTGCACTGTAGTTGTTTTCAGTTGCAGGGACCAGACAAGAAAGAGCTTAAAAACAGAAGCAATGAGATACATTTCCGAGAGCTACACTCAGAAACAGACAGGCTACCGAGAGCAGCACTCAGAAAACGGGTCGTCTGAGAACTGAAACTAATGCTGTGCCACACCTTTTCCGAGTGTAGCTCTCGGAAAAGGAAGCTGAGCAGCACTTTACTACTACAGTGGTGCCACTCTTTTCCGAGGGCCGTGACCCTCGGTAAAAGGTCAGCTGCCATGTGGGACACCCACTGGTTAGTTCCGAAGGGTTTAGTCAACAGTTGTATGTCGAGCATTGCCGAGAGCTGCTCTCGGCAAAGACATTGTCATATTTTCTTTTTAAATATTTAGCAAATAATATAAAACTTTTACTGATAAATGTGACCAGTGGGACCACATGTCATGGAGGAAAAATGTTTATGTGACGTGTTTTTACCGAGGGTGACGTCGCGGCTCTCGGTATAGGTAAACCAAGTGAAGGCGCCGTCAGTTCCGAACTGGCAGGCCATGTGGCCACCCTTTGCTATGTGCGGCTCTCGGCGTCTGCCCCGTTTGTCGTGCGGTGCTTGTGTTGGGGAACGTAGCAATAATTCAAAATTTTCCTACGTGTCACCAAGATCAATCTATGGAGTCATCTAGCAACGAGGGAGGAGTGGATCTACATACCCTTGTAGATCGCGCGCGGAAGCGTTCAAGAGAACGGGGTTGATGGAGTCGTACTCGTCGTGATCCAAATCACCGATGATCCTAGCGCCGAACGGACGGCACCTCCGCGTTCAACACACGTACGGAGCAGCGACGTCTCCTCCTTCTTGATCCAGCAAGGGGGGAGGAGAGGTTAACGGAGATCCAGCAGCACGACGGCGTGGTGGTGGAAGTAGCGGGATTCCAACAGGGCTTCGCCAAGCGCTGCGGGAAGAGGGAGATGTGTCACGGGAGGGAGAGGGAGGCGCCAGGGCTTGGATGTTGCTGCCCTCCCTTCCCCCACTATATATAGGGCCAAGGGAGAGGGGGGGGGCGCAGCCTTGGCCCTTCCTCCAAGGAAGGGTGCGGCCAAGGGAGGAGTCCCTCCTCCCCAAGGCACCTCGGAGGTGCCTTCCCCCTTTAGGACTCTTCCTTTCCCTCTTCTCTTGGCGCATGGGCCTCTTGGGGCTGGTGCCCTTGGCCCATATAGGCCAAGGCGCACCCCCTACAGCCCATGTGGCCCCCCGGGGCAGGTGGCCCCACCCGGTGGACCCCCGGGACCCTTCCGGTGGTCCCGGTACAATACCGGTGACCCCGAAACTTGTCCCGATGGCCGAAATAGCACTTCCTATATATAATTATTTACCTCCGGACCATTCCGGAACTCCTCGTGATGTCCAGGATCTCATCCGGGACTCCGAACAACATTCGGGTTACCGCATACTAATATCTCTATAACCCTAGCGTCACCGAACCTTAAGTGTGTAGACCCTACGGGTTCGGGAACCATGCAGACATGACCGAGACGTTCTCCGGTCAATAACCAACAGCGGGATCTGGATACCCATGTTGGTTCCCACATGTTCCACGATGATCTCATCGGATGAGCCACGATGTCGAGGATTCGATCAATCCCGTATACAATTCCCTTTGTCTATCGGTACGATACTTGCCCGAGATTCGATCGTCGGTATCCCGATACCTTGTTCAATCTCGTTACCGGCAAGTCTCTTTACTCATTCCGTAACACATCATCCCGTGATCAACTCCTTGATCACATTGTGCACATTATGATGATGTCCTACCGAGTGGGCCCAGAGATACCTCTTCGTCACACGGAGTGACAAATCCCAGTCTCGATTCGTGCCAACCCAACAGACACTTTCGGAGATACCCGTAGTGCACCTTTATAGTCACCCAGTTACGTTGTGACGTTTGGCACACCCAAAGCACTCCTACGGTATCCGGGATTTGCACAATCTCATGGTCTAAGGAAATGATACTTGACATTAGAAAAGCTTTAGCATACGAACTACACGATCTAGTGCTATGCTTAGGATTGGGTCTTGTCCATCACATCATTCTCCTAATGATGTGATCCCGTTATCAACAACATCCGATGTCCATGGTCAGGAAACCGTAACCATCTATTGATCAACGAGCTAGTCAACTAGAGGCTTACTAGGGACATGGTGTTGTCTATGTATCCACACATGTATCTGAGTTTCCTATCAATACAATTCTAGCATGGATAATAAACGATTATCATGAACAAGGAAATATAATAATAATCAATTTATTATTGCCTCTAGGGCATATTTCCAACAGTCTCCCACTTGCACTAGAGTCAATAATCTAGTTCACATCGATATGTGATTAACATCTCAAGGTCACATCCCCATGTGACTAACACCCAAAGAGTTTACTAGAGTCAATAATCTAGTTCACATTTACCATGTGAATTAACACTCGATGAGTTCTGGGTTTGATCATGTTATGCTTGTGAGAGAGGTTATAGTCAACGGGTCTGAACCTTTCAGATCCGTGTGTGCTTTACAAATCTCTATGTCATCTCCTAGATGCAGCTACCACGCTCTATTTGGAGCTATTCCAAATAACTGTTCTACTATACGAATCCAGTTTACTACTCAGAATAATCTGGATTAGTGTCAAAGTTTGCATCGGCGTAACCCTTTACGACGAACTCTTTTACCACCTCCATAATCGAGAAAATTCCTTAGTCCACTAGTTACTAAGGATAACTTTGACTGCTGTCCTGTGATCCATTCTTGGATCACTCTTGTACCCCTTGACTGACTCATGGCAAGGCACACTTCAGGTGCGGTACACAGCATAGCATACTGTAGAGCCTATGTCTTAAGCATAGGGGATGACCTTCGTCCTTTCTCTCTATTCTGCCATGGTCGAGCTTTAAGTCTTAACTTCATACCTTACAACTCAGGCAAGAACTCCTTATTTGACTGATCCATCTTGAACACCTTCAAGATCATGTCAAGGTATGTGCTCATTTGAAAGTACCATTAAGCGTTTTGATCTATCCTTATAGATCTTGATGCTCAATGTTCAAGTAGCTTAATCCAGGCTTTCCATTGAAAAACACTTTCCAAATAACCCTATATGCTTTCCAGAAATTCTACGTCATTTTTGATCAACAATATGTCAACAACATATACTCATCAGAAATTCTATAGTGCTCCCACTCACTTCTTTGGAAATATAAGTTTCTCATAAACTTTGTATACACCAAAATCTTTGATCATCTCATCAAAGCATACATTCCAACTCCGAGATGCTTACTCCAGTCCTTAGAAGGATTGCTAGAGCTTTGCATACTTATTAGCATATTTCAGGATTGACAAAACCTTCCGGTTGTATCACATACAACCTTTCCTCAAAAAAATCGTTGAGGAAACAATGTTTTGACATCCTATCTGCAAGATTTCATAAATAATGCAGTAATCGCTAACATAATTCCAACAGACTCTTAGCATCGCTACGAGTGAGAAAGTCTCATCGTAGTCAACTCCTTGAACTTGTCGGAAAACATCTTAATGACAAGTCGAGCTTTCTTAATGGTGATACTTACCATCATTGTCCGTCTTCCTTTTAAAATCCATATGTACCTAACAGCCTTACGACCATCAAGTAGTTCTTCCAAAGTCTACACTTTGTTTTCATATATGGATCCTCTCTCGGATTATATGGCCTCGAGCCATTTTGGAATCCAGGCCCACCATCGCTTCTCCATAGCTCGTAGGTTCATTGTTGTCTAGCAACATGACTTCCAAGACAGGATTACGTACCACTCTGAAGTAGCACGCATCCTTGTCATCCCACGAGGTTTGGTAGTGACTTGATCTGAAGTTTCATGATCACTATCATAAGCTTCCACTTCAATTGGTGTAGGTGCCACAGGAACAACTCTTTGTGCCCTGCTATACACTAGTTGAAGTGACGGTTCAATAACCTCATCAAGTCTCCATCATCCTCCCACTCAATTCTTTCGAGAGAAACTTTTCCTCGAGAAAGGACCCTATTCTAGAAACAATCCCTTATTGCTTTCGGATCTGAGACAGGAGGTATACCCAACTATTTTTGGGTGTCCTATGAAGATGCATTTATCCGCTTTGGGTTCGAGCTTATCAGCCTGAAACCTTTTCACATAAGCGTCGCAGCCCCAAACTTTTAAGAAATGACAGCTTAGGTTTCTCTAAACCATAGTTCATACGGTGTCATCTCATCGGAATTGCGTGGTGCCCTATTTAAAGTGAATGTGGTTGTCTCTAATGCCTAACCCATAAATTATTGTGGTAATTCGATAAGAGACATCATGGTATGCATCATATCCAATAAGGTGCAGTTATGATGTTCGGACACACCATCACACTATGGTGTTCCAGGCTGTATTAGTTGTGAAACAATTTCCACAATGTCTTAATTCTGTGCCAAACTCATAATTCAGATATTCATCTCTATGATCATATCATAGATATTTTATCCTCTTGTCACGACGATCTTTCAACTTCATCCTGAAATTATGTGAACCTTTCAATAATTCAGACTCATGATTTATCAAGTAAATATACTCAACATCTACTCAAATCATCTGTGAAGCAAGAACATAACGATATCCACTACATGCCTCAGCACTCATTGGACTTCACACATCAAAATGTATTACTTCCAACAAGTTGCTTTCTAGTTCCATTTTACTGAAAACGAGGCTTTCAGTCATCTTGCCCATGTGGTATGATTTGCATGTCTCAAGTGATTCAAAATCAAGTGAGTCCAAATGGTCCATTTGCATGGAGTTTCTTCATGCATATACACCAATAGACATGGTTCGCATGTCTCAAACTTTTCAAAAATGAGTGAGTCCAAAGATCCATCAACATGGAGCTTCCTCATGCGTTTTATACCGATATGACTTACGTGGCAGTGCCACAAGTAGGTGGTACTATCATTACTATCTTTTGGCATGAACATGTGTATCACTACGATCGAGATTCAATAAACCATTCATTTTAGGCGTAAGACCATTGAAGGTATTATTCAAATAAACAGAGTAACGATTATTCTCCTTAAATGAATAACCGTATTGCGATAGGCATAATCCAATCATGTCTATGCTCAACGCAAACACCAATCTCGATGGTAGAGGGAGCGTGTGATGCTTGATCATATCAATATTGGAAACACTTCCAACACATATCGTCAGCTCACCTTTAGCTAGTCTCCGTTTATTCCGTAGCTTTTATTTCGAGTTACTAACACTTAGCAACCGAACCGGTATCTAATACCCTGGTGCTACTAGGAGTACTAGTAAAGTACACATCAACACAATGTATATCCAATATACTTCTATCGACCTTGCCAGCCTTCTAATCTACCAAGTATCTAGGGTAATTCTGCTCCAGTGGCTGTTCCCCTTATTACAGAAGCACTTAGTCTCGGGTTTGGGTTCAACCTTGGGTTTCTTCACTAGAGCAGCAGCTGATTTGTCGTTTCATGAAGTATCCCTTCTTGCCCTTGCCCTTCTTGAAACTAGTGGTTTCACCAACCATCAACAATTGATGCTCCTTCTTGATTTCTACTTTCGCGGTGTCAAACATCGCGAATATCTCAAGGATCATCATACATGTCCCTGATTTATTATAGTTCATCACGAAGCTCTAGCATCTTGGTGGTAATGACTTCGGAGAAACATCACTATCTCATCTGGAAGATGAACTCCCACTCGATTCAAATGATTGTTGTACTCAGACAATCTGAGCACAAGCTCAACAATTGAGCTTTTCTCCCTTAGTTTGTAGGCTAGAAAAATCGTCGGAGGTCTTATACCCCTTGACGTGGGCACGAGCCTGAAATCCCAATTTCAGCCCTCGAAACATCTCATATGTTTCGCGACGTTTCAAAACATCTTCGGTGCCTCAACTCTAAACCGTTTAACTGAACTATCACGTAGTTATCAAAATGTGTATGTCAGATGTTCGCAACATCCACAGACGACGTTCGAGGTTCAGCACACTGAGCGGTGCATTAAGGACATAAGCCTTCTATTAAGCAATGAGGACAATCCTCAGTTTACGGACCCAGTCCGCGTAATTGCTACTATCAACTTTCAACTAAATTTTCTCTAGGAACATATCTTAGTAGAACTAAAGCGTAAGCTACGACATAATTTGCGAAGACCTTTTGACTATGTTCAGGATAATTAAGTTCATCTTATGAACTCCCAATCAGATAGACATCCCTCTAGTCATCTAAGTGATTACATGATCCGAGTCAACTAGGCCGTGTCCGATCATCACGTGAGACGGACTAGTCAACATCGGTGAACATCTCCATGTTGATCGTATCTGCCATACGACTGATGCTCGACCTTTCGGTCTTCTATGTTCCGAGGCCATGTCTGTACATGCTAGGCTCGTCAAGTAAACCTAAGTGTTTTGCATGTGTTCTGAGGCCATGTCTGTACATGCTAGGCTCGTCAACACCCGTTGTATTTGAACGTAAGAATCTATCACACCCGATCATCACGTGGTGCTTCGAAACTACGAACTTTTAGCAACGGTGCACAGTTAGGGGGAACACTTTCTTGAAATTTTAATGAGGGATCATCTTATTTACTACCGTTGTTCTAAGAAAACAAGATGCATAAACATGATAAACATCACATGCAATCAAATAATAGTGACATGATATGGCCAATATCATATAGCTCCTTTGATCTCCATCTTGGGGCTCCATGATCATCTTGTCACCGGCATGACACCATGATCTCCATCATCATGATCTCCATCATCGTGTCTTCTTGAAGTTGTCTCGTCAACTATTACTTCTACAGCTAACGGTTAGCAATAAAGTAAAGTAATTACATGACGTTTATGTTGACACGCAGGTCATAAATAAATTAAGACAACTCCTATGGCTCCTGCCGGTTGTCATACTCATCGACATGCAAGTCGTGATTCCTATTACAAGAACATGATCAATCTCATACATCACATATATCATTCAACACATCCTTTGGCCATATCACATCACATAGCATACCCTGCAAAAACAAGTTAGACGTCCTCTAATTGTTGTTTGCATATTTTACGTGGCTGCTATGGGTTTCTAGCAAGAACGTTTCTTACCTACGCAAAGACCACAACGTGATATGCCAATTGCTATTTACCCTTCATAAGGACCCTTTTCATCGAATCCGATCCGACTAAAGTGGGAGAGACAGACACCCGCCAGCCACCTTATGCAACTAGTGCATGTTTGTCGGTGGAACCGGTCTCACGTAAGCGTACGTGTAAGGTTGGTCTGGGCCGCTTCATCCCACAATGCCGCCGAATCAAGACTGGACTAGTAACGGTAAGCATATTGAACAAAATCAACGCCCACAACTACTTTGTGTTCTACTCGTGCATAGAATCTACGCAATAGACCTAGCTCATGATGCCACTGTTGGGGAACGTAGCAATAATTCAAAATTTTCCTACGTGTCACCAAGATCAATCTATGGATTCATCTAGCAACGAGGGAGGAGTGGATTTACATACCCTTGTAGATCGCGCGCGGAAGCGTTCAAGAGAACGGGGTTGATGGAGTCGTACTCGTCGTGATCCAAATCACCGATGATCCTAGCGCCGAACGGACGGCACCTCCGCGTTCAACACACGTACGGAGCAGCGACGTCTCCTCCTTCTTGATCCAGCAAGGGGGGAGGAGAGGTTAACGGAGATCCAGCAGCACGACGGCGTGGTGGTGGAAGTAGCGGGATTCCAACAGGGCTTCGCCAAGCGCTACGGGAAGAGGGAGATGTGTCACGGGAGGGAGAGGGAGGCGCCAGGGCTTGGATGTTGCTGCCCTCCCTTCCCCCACTATATATAGGGCCAAGGGAGAGGGGGGGCGCAGCCTTGGCCCTTCCTCCAAGGAAGGGTGCGGCCAAGGGAGGAGTCCCTCCTCCCCAAGGCACCTCGGAGGTGCCTTCCCCCTTTAGGACTCTTCCTTTCCCTCTTCTCTTGGTGCATGGGCCTCTTGGGGCTGGTGCCCTTGGCCCATATAGGCCAAGGCGGACCCCCTACAGCCCATGTGGCCCCCTGAGGCAGGTGGCCCCACCTGGTGGACCCCCGGGACCCTTCCGGTGGTCCCGGTACAATACCGGTGACCCCGAAACTTGTCCCGATGGCCGAAATAGCACTTCCTATATATAATTCTTTACCTCCGGACCATTCCGGAACTCCTCGTGACATCCGGGATCTCATCCGGGACTCCGAACAACATTCGGGTTACCGCATACTAATATCTCTATAACCCTAGCATCACCGAACCTTAAGTGTGTAGACCCTACGGGTTCGGGAACCATGCAGACATGACCGAGACGTTCTCCGGTCAATAACCAACAGCGGGATCTGGATACCCATGTTGGTTCCCACATGTTCCACGATGATCTCATCGCATGAACCATGATGTCGAGGATTCGATCAATCCCGTATACAATTCCCTTTGTCTATCGGTACGATACTTGCCCGAGATTCGATCGTCGGTATCCCGATACCTTGTTCAATCTCGTTACCGGCAAGTCTCTTTACTCGTTCCGTAACACATCATCCCGTTATCAACTCCTTGATCACATTGTACACATTATGATGATGTCCTACCGAGTGGGCCCAGAGATACCTCTCCGTCACACGGAGTGACAAATCCCAGTCTCGATTCGTGCCAACCCAACAGACACTTTCGGAGATACCCGTAGTGCACCTTTATAGTCACCCAGTTACGTTGTGACGTTTGGCACACCCAAAGCACTCCTACGGTATCCGGGAGTTGCACAATCTCATGGTCTAAGGAAATGATACTTGACATTAGAAAAGCTTTAGCATACGAACTACTCGATCTAGTGCTATGCTTAGGATTGGGTCTTGTCCATCACATCATTCTCCTAATGATGTGATCCCATTATCAACGACATCCGATGTCCATGGTCAGGAAACCGTAACAATCTATTGATCAACGAGCTAGTCAACTAGAGGCTTACTAGGGACATGGTGTTGTCTATGTATCCACACATGTATCTGAGTTTCCTATCAATACAATTCTAGCATGGATAATAAACGATTATCATGAACAAGGAAATATAATAATAATCAATTTATTATTGCCTCTAGGGCATATTTCCAACAGCTTGTTCGCCGTGAGCCCGCGACGGTAACGTCAGCCAGTTATCGTGAAGCCAGGTTTGCCGAGTGTTGCTCTCGACGCTTCTTACTTTGCCGAGTGCCCGAGTTTTGGCTCTCGGTGGAGACCATGACACCCAACATATACAAATTTTCCAGTAGTGGTGGCATAGGAAACATGATCACAATCGAGACTAACGAAGATGTCATTAGCACGACCGCCACCGCCACGCCCAACGATGGACAACCGCTTCTTGAGCTTATCATTCTTTGTGGCCTTCGCTTTGACACGGCGAGTTTACCGCGTCGCCGATTTGATCTTCCGGGCGAGCGTGATGCTCGGATCCTCATGCACCTCAACCATCTCCATCTCTGATAGGTTCTCCTCCAGTTCCATGCATCAGCGGTGGGGAGAACGTGGGGGTGGGAGAAAAGGGCAGGAGAAATTAAAAGAGGTGGAGAGCAGCCGGGGATGGAAGAAGAGAGTGGGGGATTTTGACGTGGAAAAAAGTGTTGATATTTACAAAAGCACGGGCTCCGCCTTACTTTTGGGTTGTCCAGGGGTCATAGTCCGACGTTTCTCGTGTCCGCACTCCTGCAAAGCTCCCCCCTCACGTTGTGTTCTAGTTTGCGGGAAAATCATGGTCCGGACTGCGCCGCAGACGGATGAGGGTGGGTGTTGGATGGCTTCTGAGGTTCGGACAGTTGAGCCAGACGTATGCGCATGGTTTGAGGGTCAGGGTTGGAGATGCCCTAATGGTGTTTCATTCAAAAGGCCACATGTGAGTTTTAAAAGTTCCGGTTAATAAGGGCATCTCCAAGGTCACCAAATCGCCTTCAAATGTCCAAATCAGATAGTTTGGATCTTTTTTTGTTACGCCCAAACTTCCATAAACCACAACCAAACAAAGGGGAGGTTTACGGGCGTTCGAACCTCCGCCATGTTGGAATTTGATGTGTTGGGCCCATCCAAATATCCCTTTGCCGTGGCGCCAGCTTGCTTTGTGTGCCGCATTCATGCCGACGGGACGTCTTCCACTTGCATTCATGTCGGCCGACTGGCCGTCCTCCTGCTTGGCATTCACACCGACGCAACGAATGAGAAGCATATTCCCTGCCGCCTACCAAGGCTATTTTAAGTCGGTCGGCAACGCCCCAAAATCCTACCATTCCGAGCACCTTTTCCCTCCATCCCAACTGTCGGTCGACCAATCCACCATCATCCCTCCTTGTTTGTCGTCCACCATTACAATGGTCGGCACTTCTCGTGGGTGGTTGAAGTCGTTGTCACCGTGGCGCCGCATAGAGATCGTTGCCGAGGCCTGCGCCGCACATGCCTGGTGCCAGCCCGCATTGCGGTAGGCCAACCTCCGATCTCTCCAGACAAAAGCTCCGGCGTGTCAGAAATCTTGGAGGAGCGCGACCCCATGGCATTGATGGAGGTGGGCGGAGAAGAAAGATCCTTTGGCATCCGGTTTCACCCTACTGCAAGTGGAGTAGCACTACAACAGGGTGTTGGCGGAGGAGCAGCGTTAGGGCACCTCCACCCGTCCCCCCAGGAAGGCCCCCCAAGCACTTTTTTTAGCGCCGGCAGCAAAAAATGCTCCCAGTCAGGCCCCCACGACCACGTTTTTCGCTGGATTTGGCTAAAGTTACGGCCGGCGCGCGCAAGTGAAACCCAGGAAAGCGGGAGGCAGCTGGGGGCGCCGGCGCGATACTTTCGCTGCCAAAGGCCCACTGCCAGCCTCTCTAAATCTCACTCTCCTTCTTTTCCTGGCTTGGCCCACCATGTGATGCATGCAAAAAAGCTCTCTCCCGCATGCCCGCCTCGCTCCTCTGCTCTCTCTCCTCTCTCCCCTGCTCCTCGCTCCGGCGATTCTGGACGCCCTCCACCGGCGAGCCGGCCCCGTCTCCCCTCGCTGGCCTCGCCACGCCTCCTCGCCGCTCCCGCATGGCTAGACGAACGGGCCGTCGGGCGAGACGGCCGGAGTGGGCCGTCTCCGCCCGCGCACTCCACGGCGCCCTTGCCGGGCAGTCGAGCTCCAGCTCCACGGCATGGCTGAGGACGAGTACGACGCGGCGGAGGAAGAGGACGACATGGGACGGCTCGCCGGGCGCTCCAGCTCTAGCTCGCCCTGGCCGGCTGCTCGCGTGGACGAGGAGGACGCGGCAAAGGACGAGGACGGCATGGCTCGCCGGGCGCCCCAGCTCTAGCTCGCCCTGGCCGGCTGCTCGCATGGACGAGGACGACGCGGCGGAGGACAAGGACGACACGGCCCGGCTCGCCGGGCGCTCGAGCTCCAGCTCCGGCTCCGGCTCGCGTCATCCTGCTATTGCTCCTGGGCCCTGGCGTGGAGAGGCCGGCGCGGCTGGCCTACTCCCTGTGTGCTGGCCG
This sequence comes from Triticum urartu, assembly GCF_003073215.2. NCBI lineage: Eukaryota > Viridiplantae > Streptophyta > Magnoliopsida > Poales > Poaceae > Triticum > Triticum urartu. The sequence goes on along the minus strand of NC_053023.1, from coordinate 587,947,255 downwards.
TCGTTGTCCGCCGCGTGCATGCGTGCGTTGCTCGTGAGCGTGTTGGCCGGGCTCCGCCTCTGCAGCCGCACGGGCATGCACGGGCTTGCATGCTGTCCGGGCTTGGTGGCCGCAGCCGCCGCGTGCTGGCCGGGTTGGCCGTCGTTGTCGCGTGCGTGCCTGAGCTCTCGCGTGCGTGCGTGCTGTAGCGACGCCGTGCTCGGAGCTCTCGCGTGCATGCCCGAGCGCAGGCCGCCGCGCGCGTGCTAGCCAGCGCGTGCATGCGCAGCAGCAGCCATGGCTCGGCCCCGCCCCGCTCCTAGGAGCGTCGCAGGAGAGCCGTTGAGGAGCTGCGGCTCGAGGTGGAGCACGGGGGCGTCGTCGAGGCCGCGACGAGGAGCCGTGCGGCGTGGCCAGTCTGCGCTGCGCGGGGAGGACGTCGGCGGCGGTGCCGGGGGGCGCACTGAGCTCGAGCAGCGCGTCGGTGGCGGGGGAAGATGGAGACGCGGCCGAGGGAGTCGCCCGGTCGGCTAGGGTCGTCGCCGACGAGCTCGAGCTCGCGTGGCCCGACAGTGCCCACAACATGTTTGTTGTAATGACAAAGCGAAAAAGAAAAAATAAGATACAACCTGGGGGCACAACGGCTGGAAAATTTTTGCATCCCAATGCAAAGTTAGCGCCGGGGCCTCCCCAAAAGGCCGAAAAAACGCCTCCTGGGGAGCACAACGGCTGGAGATGCCCTTACAACCCACGCTCCTCGAGGCGCATTGTCTGGTGGAGGACCAGATCGCGGTGGAGCAGACGTTCGACGATGTTGTCGTGGGTCAGGGTGGACGTACCAAGCGGGCTTTTTGGCCCGCTCATGGCCCGCTCGGTCCTGGCCCGGTAAAGAAATCAGCCGGTCCGGGCCGTCAAATTAGGCCCGAGAAAACGTCGGTCCGGTCCGGGCTTTGACCGGTCCGCTCGGTCGGACCGAGAAAAGGCACAGCCCAACGCACGCAGTCGCAGTCTGTTCGTTCGGTCGCTCAATCCCGACACCGCCTCCGCATCCCATCCCAGCGCCGCCGCGCCGCCGCTGCCCACCATACAACTGCAAGAGGGAGGGAGCGCCGCCTCCGCCGGCCGCCGACCCGCCGTTGCCGTCGTTGACCACCTGCACCTCCTCCACTTTCCGCCATCTTGTCTCTCCCCTTAGTCTCGTCGACCAACACCTCCTCGTCTGCACCTGCACGCGGGGAAAGGAGTAGTGGAGGAATAGAGGAGGGAGCGCTGCACCTGCCCGTCGTCGTCGACTGTCGCCATCTCCCCCGCCGTGGACGCTATGGAGATGAAGGAGCAGCTGCAGCAGGTCTCGCGTACAATACAGTTTCGTCAGATATAGCCGTAAGTTGTTAGAATTCAGTTTCGTCAGACAATAAAGTTTTCTTCAGTTTGGTCAGTTTCGTCAGTTGGAGCCGTAAACTGATCATATTGCATGACGATCTCCTCCTCTGTCCTCTGTTTGCTTCATTTGCTTTCCAGAATCAAAAGGTGCCTACATAGCAGCTAAACACAACAAAAACAGACTCCCAGGCAACATGACCAGCCGGTCCATTCGGTCCTCTCGGGCCTAACCGAGCTGACGCTCACACGATCCGGTCCAGAAAAAACGGCTCGCTGGACCTGACCGAGCCTTACTTTGGACCGGCCCGGACCGGGTCCACCCTGAGCCGTGGGCGTGAGGAACCCGGGCATCCTCGAAGAGCAGGGAACAATGTTCGATTCCATACATAGGACCCGCACCGTCTGCGCAAGCATTGAGAACCTCGTCTCAACGAGGCGATGCGTAACTGGCTCTTCGAGAGCATGGAGGGAGAGGACGACGATGTGCCGGTTCAGCACGGCGATGTTTTCAAAGAGACATCCGTCTTCTGCTCTGCCTCGTTTCATGCCGGCCCACAATAATGACGAGGCCGGACCATTAATCGGCCTGCTATTCGTCATTAATCGGCCTGAAGCCGTGAGGTCCTATTCAGCCTTGTAAGCGCCGGTTTGCGCTGCTGGCGCTCGCACGCGACGCGCGGCCGGCCGGCCCAGCAACTTACTGAAAAACGGAAATACGCGAAGGTAAAACTCAAGCCTTATTTCACGAGAAGTGGGAATCGAACTGCAGTCGCCAAGGTTACTGCCCAGGCCTTTAACAACTAAACCAAGTTCCAATTAGTTGATCACCAGAGGAAACAAACGTTATTTGACCCTTCTTTCAGTACAAACATTAAATATTAGTAGTACTATATACCCACTATAAGTTATTTGAATAAAGAAAAACATAAATTGAAAACGCATTCACAAAAACGATGAATTGAAAAGAAATCAGAATTTTCAAAAGGTGTGTACCAATTGAAATTTTTTGCAAAAATGAAAATGGTTCGTGAATTTGGAGAAACTTCATCTTAAAGACTTTATTGAATTAAAAAAAAGTTCATCGGATTTGAAAAAGTTTGTCAAATTTTAAAAAAGTTCATCGAGTTTAAAATAAGTTCATTGAATTTGAAAAGGTTGATTAAATTTGAAAAAGTTCAACAAAATTGAAAAAAGTTTACCGGATTTGAAATTTTTCATCGAAATTGAAAAAAGTTTATCAGATTTGAAAAAGTTCATCGGATTTACAAAAATTTCATCAAAATTGAAAAATGTTCATCGGATTTGAAAATGTTCATCGAATTTGAAAAAATTTCATCACTTTTGAAAAAAAGCATTGAATTTGAAAACACTTCATCGACTTTGACAAAAAAGTTAATCGATTTGAAAAAAGTTCACTGTATTTGAAACAAAATCATCAAATTTGGAAAAATTTCATCAATTATTTTCAAAAAGTTCACACATTTGGAAACAAGTTCATCGAATTTGAAAAAAAAGATCATCAAATTCGGAAAAAGTTCATTGAATTGATGGGTTTTAGTGAACTATTTTTAACAATTGATGATTTATTTTTTCAAGTTCAATGAACTTTCTTCAAATTTGATAAACTTGGAATTCACACATTTAAGATGAAAAAAATCGATGAGGAAAGAAACCAGCAAGAAGAAAAAAAAGAAAAAAACAGAAAACGAAAATGGAAAAATGGAAAACGAAAAAAGAATAAAGAGAAGGAAGGAATGAAAGAACAAAGAGTTGAATCTTAGCATATACTGCTTCGAGGCGCGGTGGTTGAACAAATGAACATCCATCGGTGAGGTAGCTGGTTCTCAACTCATCGAGTGCGCTTGTTTTTTTGCTTATTAAGTTACACTGTAATGGGCCGGCCCAGCGCGGGACGCTGCGGGCGCCCGTTTGTAAAATTGCCTATAACGGGCGCCTGCAGCGCCAAATAGGAAATGCCCTTGAAGCCTTCGAAATCTGCTCATCTTCAAGGCTACCGGCCGACTGGCCCAGAAGGATGGAATGGAAGTGTGGGTCTCTGAGTTGAATTGTCCTAAAAGGACTGCGATCTCTTAGAGCATGTACAATGGTTGATAAGACAGTTTATTTTAAATCTTGCATGTAATTTAGAGATGACAAAAAAGTATGTCTAAAATGGGTTATATCTTAGCCTTATCTTCAATAACTAGCAATTCCTTAAAACATGGTGAGACAAATTGTGCTAAGAGATCATCTCTTGTTTTATCTTAAATAAGAGAAGACAATCCTTTTCTTACGAGTTCTCTCTCCTCTATCTTATCATTTATCCTATGTGGCACTCTTAAGATAGCACCATTGTACATGTTCTTAGGTTTTTTCTCTCATTAGAGTTTGTTTTTCTCTTCCTCGCCCACGCTGCCGCGGAGATCGCTCAGGCTGATACAGGGTGGCCTTGCACGCTACCCGGATGAGAGGAGGCTGTTTCCACCTTGTCGTAGTACTAGTTTGATCGAGGAAGTTTCCCGGTCAGAGGGACACCAAGAAGAAACAGAGCAAGAAAAAGGAAATCACGAGGATAAATTAAAAACGAACGTGCCATCGTCTTGTGCGTACAACGAACTTCTAAGGTCATTTTTACATGAATGAAGCTAGAAACGAACATATTTTGCTCAAGTCAAGTCGCCACCTATCCTATCCTGTTTTTACGAGATACTGAAACTTTTTTTTAGGCGGTGCATTTTGATGCCCATGAATTGGCCATGGTGGTGGATGGCCCAACCGTACCTTGAGAAGCTCAGGTGGAGGCCAGCGGCAGCGGAGCATGGAGCTGGCTTCTTCTCCCGTCAACCATCCATACAATCCAATCCGCTACCGCCTCTCTATTATTGAATCCGCTACAGCCCATACCCTGCTGTTTCTCATGGGACGGCGACGGGCAGAGGGTACGCCGCCGTGGCTCATGGGGGTCGCGGCCCTCCTCGTGGCCGTTGGGCGATGATCGGGTCAATGTTTACGGTGATGGACAGCATCGTGGTTTGTCGTCGACTGACGGCGGCCGCGGATATGCCTGGCAAAGTGATGGATCAGAGGAGCGTCGGTTCTATGCGCCGCCGGGTAATTTTGTGGAGGGGGCTTCTGGACCAGATTACAGGACCCGTGGAGGTTATCGAGGTTTTCGTGGTGGTAGGGGAGGGGCTAGGCGGCCGTCCCAGTACCGGGAGCGCCCCCCTCCTCCGCCGCCGCAGGCACTGCCGACACGGCCAAGACTGAAGCCCCTACTGTTGCGGGCCAGTCGTCGGAGACGACAAAGTTGGTGCGGTCCATGGATTTGTCGGGCGAGGCCATGGCGGTAGTCACCGCTCTGGCTTCTAACAAGGTTCGGGTGGCCATGCAAGATGGGGCTAAAGGTCGTGAGCATGTTTCTGACAAACTTTCCGACAAGTCTGATGCTGAGAGGGCTGCTAAGTGGGCGCGCAAGAAAGAGAAGATGTTGTGCTATCGTTGCGGTGAGCAAGGGCATTTTATTGTAGAATGCAATACGGAGCTTTGTGATACTTGTCTCAAACCTGCACATGATTCGGGTGAGTGTCCGGTGTTGCTGCACCCGTTACCGACGGTGACCATGTATGGGGTTTGTTGTGCGGACTTGATGTTTTTTGAGTCACCTACTACTTCTGCTATCCTAGACACACCGCACAACTTGACTACAGGAGTGGTCAAAGTTACGAAGGGATACCTGTCTGAGGCGAGAATCATGCAGAGGCTAAATGAGCTGGCTCCCGGGAACTCTCATTGGGAGCTTATCCAGCTAGATGATAATCTGTATAAGGTTGATTTTCCGTCAGGGAAGAGCTGAAGAAGCTCCTTAAGTTTGGCATAGCTCATGTGCCGGGTACAGAGTGTTTTCTTGAGTTTGATGCTTGGAAGCAAATAGAACCAAAAGGCACACCTTTATCTCAGGTCTGGGTTCGCTTTTCAGGGGCACCTTCTAAGCCTCTCAATGATGCCAGGGTGGTCTGTAGTCTGGGGTCACTGATTGGGAAGACTGAGCGTGCTGATGTGTAGTTTACGCGGGCTCACGGGGTGGCCAGGTTACTTGTCAGTGTTCTGGCTATTGAGCATATCCCGGATGTGGTCAGGTGGACGCATGCCGACATGGTCTACAAATTGGATATTGAGTTAGAGGATGCTGAGATGTTTCGGGAGGCACTCCTCGGAGGGGGTGATGTTGACATGTCTGATAAGGATGACGATACGGGCAATAAGGAGAAGCACGATGATAGTGGGTCACGGGAGGGTTCTAATTTGGCGGGTGGTAAATCCACTCCGTAGGCGCCTGAGAAAGGTGCAACACCGACTTCTTCCACACCCGTGCACACTCTGAGGTTTGGGTCCTTTGGGCTGCCGTTTTCCGCGCCTCCTTGCCTGTGTGGGGATCGGGTTGAGAGTGGCGATGCAGATGAGCATGTGTTGCCGCCCATCCTGATGGCTCTCCTTCTCATTGAGGAGTCCCCGACTGTGGAGTTGAGGGGTGTTTCGAGCCAGTAGTGCTTGGCCCACATCCTGAGTCTGAGGAGGGATGGTGAGGGGCCGACGGACGTGGCTGGGCAGGAGGCCCAGCCGAGTCTCGCGCCTACGCCGGGGCCCGTGCTTCAGACCCCGGCAAGGGTCTGTAGTGGGCAGGTGGCCCACGCTCGCAACCCGAGGCCGAGGAGAGCTGGCGAGGGGCCGTTGGACGCTGCCGGGCAGGAGGCCCAGGTGAGTCCCGCGCTTCCGCATGTGCTCGCGCTTCAGACCCCGATGGGGCAGCTGGAGGGTTATACGGCGAGGGTGGGTCACGGGCAGGTGGCGCCCGACTCACTTGCGAGGTCTTCCCCGACACGATCTTCACCGACGACAGATGGACCACGTCGGCAGGTGGTGGGAGACACAGGAGGAGGCCCTGGAGGCGCCAGGTCGCCTTCTTCCCCTTCGCATGGTCTTGTCAGGACAGACGAACTCGAGGAGGAGGTCCTCTCACCGCAAGCACGGACTACGGAGGAGGTGATCGTGTTTGGCGGCCGTCCGGATGTCGTGGGAACGATTCAGACAATAATAAGGGATAGGGTAAAGGAGCACGATCTATTGAGATGCATATGGGTGACACGATGGTTTTAGCGAGTTCGGGCCTCTCACGGTGGAGATAACAACCCTACATCTCGTGCTCAGGAGAGGCTTTGTTTTATCTGAGTATGTATCCGGAGATTAGAATAAGAGGAGAATAGATCCCTGTAGTCCTGAGATTAATGGCGAAAAGAGAGAGAGAGAGAGAGAGAGAGAGAGAGAGAGAGAGAGAGAGAGGGAGAGAGAGAGAGAGGTGGAAGAAAAGAGCCCTTGCCCCCAAGTCTAGTGGTGGGGGTGGCTTATATAGAGTGCGCCACCCCTCCACCTCCTATGTTTCAAAGTGGGGCGTTGATGTCATAATGTCAGCCTGCTACTAAGATATGCCTCGAGTGCCTTGTCGACCGTTGTTCTTCGCATATCTGAGTGAGATCAGGTACTCCGAGTGGAATGAGTTCGTCGAGTGGAGTGCTATGCTCCGAGTGGTTGTTGCCGTCCGAGTGACTTGATGGTCATCCGAGTGGATGGTTTGTCGATATGAAATTTATCTGGACCCACCTGATGTGTGGACCCCATGCTTTAATATATTTCGACCCTTTGTTGGCCTACCTGTTATGTGTGTCCCCAACATTAGCCCCCGAATCGGTTGAGATTTTGCAGAATGAGTTTGTGAAAGACACAATTTGGTCCGAGTGATTACGGAAATACTCGGTACCCATCATCGTGCTTTCAGACAACCAAGGTTTGAACAATATCCCAATGGATTATGGCGCTGCGCTTCCCGACTGATCTGGGGTAAGTGCTCGCGAGGAGCAACTTGGTGACATTCGATCATCTCTCGGAAGAGGTTAACTCGTGATCAGAGTATGGGTGTGTCATTAAATCCAGGAAACAAGATCGACACATGGACTGCTCTCTCGGAGATATGCCATTCTTATCCCGGAGGAACGTCAATACGAGTCGGCTCTAGATCCAAATTTATGAGTTTCACATTTTGAGTCCTAGAAGAAGGCTCAAAACAGGTCCATGGAGGAGCATTAAATTCAGCTTATAGCAATTTTTTGGTAGCCGACGGGAGCCTTAGAACTTGTTTGTTTGTTGTTCTCCACTCGGACCGGTCAGGCCGTACGTGGAGATTACTCCAGTGGGGGCACGCTGAGTGCACCCACTGGGTGTAGTCCCCGAAACTGCCGTCGACTGCGGGTAGTCGGCGGGGGTCTGAGAGAACTAAAAATCTTCTTAGCTGGTACTGATAGAACTTGTTCCTCTCTGACTTGGAGGTCGAGTAGCACTTGAGTGATCAGGAGATGGTCTTGCGTCGAGCAAAATGTTTCTTTCTGAGTTCTCTTCCAGTGGGGGCACGCTGAGTGCACCCACTGGGTGCAGTCCCTGTGCCTCTGTCGGACAATATGAGTCGGGTAGAGGGTTTAAGTCTCCTGGTAAACCCCCACACAGTCGACACGGTAAATATCTTTTAGTCTGAAATTGAGTCAATCAGATGCATCTTCAGACGCTTAAAATGGTAAATAAGCTCAGCATGGAGCTGAGTCAGTCGGATTGATCTTCGTGCACTCGGCACGGAATAAATCCAGCCTGGAACTCGGTCAAGTAGGTGAATCTTCGTGCTGTCGGCACGGTTAATGAATTCGGCTTTGAAACTGCCGACTTTAGAAAAAAGCTCAACACTCCAGAGAGTAGTCGTTCCAGTAGTACTTCTTATATTGACCGTTAGATTTTGCGTGAAAGGGGTATTTGTAAGAGTACATTGTATCCGTAGAGGAGCTTCATTTTCACCCTTTTGCATGAAAGGGGTATTTGTCCGAGTGGACGTGCTTCCCGACTGATCGGGGTATGTTGACCGCAAGGAAAAACTTGGTGACACTCGTATGTCTCCCGGAGGAGATAGACTAGTGGTCTAACATAGACGGGCCATGAAACCCGAGTGGCGAGTCTAGTGTGTGGGCTGACTCTCCGGAGAGAGGCCACTCATTATCCCGGGGGAACACTAGCACATGCCATCTCTAAGTCTAAGTTTGTGAAACTGACGCCATGGAGCCTAGGATAAGGGCCAAGTGTATCTGTAGAGGAGTGTCGTTTTCACCATTTTGTAGTCCTGAAGATCACTTCAGGTAATGATTTGGGCGATCGTCCGAGTGGACAGTACTACTCTTATAGATTTTCGGCAGAACGCACATGTATGGTCAGAAAGATATTCCTGATTTGATCAATGGTTGATCGAATGGGCATAACCCCTGAGGATGGCATGGCCAACGGATGTGCGTAGCCCCCGAGTGATGCTCGAAAGAGGCAAGCTTGCTACAGAGTGTGATATGAGGTCTGATCATATGAGTAACTTAGTCATTCCCGTGTTGGGGGTGTAGAGGTAAAGACATGTCCAACCGATGGTGACGCGCGAGGCGGCTGAGGGGCGATGATGTGTACAACCGAGTGACAATGCGGGGCGGCCGAGTGGTGAAGACGTGCACAACCGAGTGGCGACACGTGGAGCGGCCAAGTGGTGAAGACGTGCCCAACCGAGTGGTGACCTGCGGAGTAGCCGAGTGGTGAAGACGTGCACAATCAAGTGGCGACGCGCGGAGTGGCCGAGTGGTGAAGACGTGCCCAATCGAGTGGTGACGTGTGGAGTGGCCGAGTGGTGAAGATGTGCCCAACCGAGTGGCGACGCGCGGGGCAGCCGAGTCATGAGGTGCGAGGTGGTCAAATGATGAATACGTGCACAACTGAGTGGCAATGCATGGGTCGGCTGAGTGGTGAAGACGTGCACAACCGAGTGGCGACGCGCGGGGCGGCCGAGTGGTGATGACGTGCGAGGTGGTCGAATGGCGCCGCGCGGGGCGGTCGAGTGAGGATGCGCGAGGTGGCGAGTGAAGGACTACATGTCCAGCCAAGTGGTGATGCGCGGGGTGGCCGAGTGACGACGCGCGGAGTGGACAAGTGACGACGCGCGGGGCAGCCGAGTGAAAGATTGCGTGTCCAGCCAAGTGGCTGAAATGGTCTTCGAAGGAGTTAGCGAGATGCTTTCGAAGCTAATGTAGCGACGAGGTCGGTGTAGTGTGGTTGCGATGCAACAAGACTGGCGCGACAACTGAGTCTGAGTAGGAACGAAGATGGCGCATACAGTGTCTGGGTGATTATGAAACTTGTCAAAGTGGCGGATCGAGTGCACTTGTTGTAGTGAAGGGTCTGACTGGTGATGAAGTACTCGACCACTCAGGAGAGTGTCATTCCAAATGAGCTGCAACCCCCGAGTGCGGCGTAGCTCCCAAGCGTACTATAGGCTTCGACAAAGGACATGCCGGAATACGGGAAACATAGTTTTGAATGGATAATTTGTAATTCATCGAGTCGGACTCGGGTAAAGATGAGGAGAAGCTTCCGAGTGACGCTCGAAAGAGGCAAACTCGCAAAGGAGTGAAGTGTGCAGTTTAATTATAAAGAGGACTTATGTGACGTCCCAAGATCGGAGCTTCAGATGTCTTCCAGGGTTTCCGGGTTTTTCGTCATGTGAGTTTGTTTGGTCCGTTGCATTTCATCTTTGCATCATGTGCATTGCATCATGTCATCATGCCATCTTGTCATTAATCTTTGCATCTCAAATCAACTAAATAAAATGCATAGATCTTTGATCTATTTAAATTGAGGGAAGAGTGACTTCTCTTTATAACTTTATCCTCCTAATATTGAGGGAGCTATTATTGATATTCCATTAACTTGAAATCACCCATAACACAATTGCACTACTCTTCAACTCTTCTTTTATCCGACTCAATGTCATATATATTTCCTTGTCATCTCTCTCGCAAGTCACACCCATGCATCATCACCTCTCACTTCCTTCTTTTTTTCATGTCTTTGCAAGTGATCTTTTCCTCCTCCTTTAATGTCATCTTTCCCTATAAATCTTGCTCTTGCCTTACACCTCTCTGCCAAGTTTCTTCCCATTTGAAGTTGTTTTGGTTAGGTTCAAAATGCCTCAAGTTTGAATTATATTCAAACTTGTTTATTTTTCTACCTCTAAAAATGTCCAGGACAGTTTCATAAATTGTAGCACAATTTCAGGACCTTGGGATTATTTTTATATTTCCAATCCTTCCCATATGCCCCTGGCCTTTTTCATTTCGTTTTCTATTTGAAGAAATTCAAATAGAGGATAAGAAGCAGGGCATTCCAGTAGCAGCAGAGGCCTCGGCCCAGCTAAAACCCTGCGCCAGCTAGCCAACCTCCCACGCCGGCCCGGCCTCCCTGGCCCACTCTCTCCTAACCCTAGATGGCCCAAAGCCCAGCTCCTGCACCTCACCCTATCTCCCCCTCGTTCCCTGCCGCCGCCAGCCATTTGCCGATCTGGATCGCCCCGATCGATCTCCCCCTCTCTCCCTCGTTTCCACCTTGTCGAGAGGAGAGCACACGCATCGCTAGGGAGAGACTCCCTCGATCCCCTCCAGCTTCGCCTCGCTCGACCCCAACACCCGCGCCGGTGACCTGCCCTGCCCTGCACCAACTCCGTCTCTCTCTCCTCCCTTGCACCTCTACCAGCGCAAGACTCCAGCACCACCGGGCCTCCCTGCATCCTGGACAAGACCGGTCGGCACTAGTTGCCGTCGCCCACGGGCTCATCTGACCCGCGGCCATGGCGCCGCCGACCTCCATGGCTCGCCTGCACCGTCTCGTCCTCCTCGAGCCGGCAGGTCGATGCCCTTGTCGCCACCGCGTTCGCCTCCGGCGAGCAGACGCGCCATGGCCTTCCTCCTCCCATGCCCTTGCTCCAGCCATGGCATGGTGCCCGCGCCAAGACCAGCGGGAGCTTCCACGCGAGGCCTCCTCCTCGACCTCGCATCTCCTCTGGCCTCCTGCCCGGCCGGCAGGGCCTCGTCCCTACCTCCGGATGCGCCAAGCTCATCTCCGTCCTCGCCCTGCGAGCTCACCACGCGCCGCTGCCTCGCTGAGTTGCTTCTTCGCTGTCCCGTTCTGCTGCCTCCCGCATCCGGTCGCCATTGGTGCCCACGACCAGAGTTGTGCCTCTGCTCGTGGATGCCGCTGCCAGTGTGCGCACCCTGCTGCTACTTCGTCGGCCGCCTCCCTTCGTTGACCACCAAGAACCGAGGCCTATTTTGTTGCTTCGTTTGGATGCGTCAAGTTCTTCTACTAGCCGTGCACGCCTCGGGATTCGCCCAAGTTCCGACGATGCTTTTGTACAACTACGCCGCGGAGACCAAGACCGGCAAGTCCACACGGGAGCCCGGACGACTACTTCCACGATGATGCGAGTACAAGTACCCTCGACGTGTTTTTCGCCAAGTACTGCGACACCAAGATCCCTCGGATCAGTCAAGTTCATCTACGAAAACATGTATGACCATCGTCAAAACCGCAAAGTACCTCTACGCACGGATATCGCCAAGTACCACGATACAGACGACATCCACTACTACTGTCGCCGAGGGTTTCGTCAAGTTCAACTTCTTTGGCTACGAACGGCGATGACCCGAACATCTACGGACGTGTACGACTACTGTTGCCCGAAGAACCGTGAGTCACAAGCGCCGTGAACAACTACCGTCGCCGTGGATCCGACAAGTTCGCGAGTACAACTACTTCCAAACGAGAATGACTACTTCCACTACCGTCGCCGCGAGAACGCCTACTTCCCTCTACGAACTTGGTCCGTTCCGACAATGCACACTTCGAAGGTATAACCGCCGAGAACGACCGCCCGTGGATGAATGCTTGCTATGTATGAGATGCTCGTGCTTGCACCGTGCTTGATTTGTCGGTGCATGTTGCCCTCTTTTACCTTGTCACACATCATGCGGGAACCCGGTAACCGGGAGCACCCCACCTTCTATTGCATGTCACGCTCCCGTCGCACTTTCTTTTGCACCGGGATCTCAATCGAGTTACCGGAACCGATATGTTGCCGTGGCATCATTTTTGGATTCGTTGCCGTTGCACCCCTTTCCTTTCCACCACGGTGACAAATGCTTCATAATGCTCTTGTCAACTTTTAATAAAAATCGCATAAACTTGATCATGTCATCCGCATCATGTTAACAACATTAAGATGGTTTAAATTGTTGTTTGCGTTAATTTACTAATGCATATGGGGATTTACCTGATTTGTTGTTTTCTATATCCGGCCCCATTTAAATTGTTTAGATAGATAATCCCTTTATGTTTCACCTCTTGACATGCTTAACAACATTTAATATTGTTGGGTACATAACCGAGAGAGAACTAAATAATTGATGTGGTGTTTCGTCAATATGCAACGGAGTTGCATATTGAGCTCCGCTTAATTTGTAGGATTGTTTGTGCACTTTGCCATGCCATGCTTCATTAAACCGGACATGCATCATACTTGATTGTGCATCATGCCATTGATGTGTTGGTTGTTTATATGATTGTTTGCTTCTTTCCGGTGTTGCTTCTTCGGGTTGATTCCGGTAACGTCGTGTTGTGAGGATCCGTTCATCTACGTCCGTGTGTCTTCTTCGTGGACTCGTTCTTCTTCCTTGCGGGATCTCAGGCAAGATGATCATACCCTCGAAATCACTTCTATCTTTGCTTGCTAGATGCTCGCTCTTTTGCTATGCCTATGCTGCGATACCTACCACTTGCTTATCATGCCTCCATATTGTTGAACCAAGCCTCTAACCCACCTTGTCCTAGCAAACCGTTGTTTGGCTATGTTACCGCTTTGCTCAGCCCCTCTTATAGCGTTGTTAGTTGCAGGTGAAGATTGAAGTTTGTTCCTTGTTGGAACATGGAGATGTTGTTCCTTGTTGGAACATGTTTACTTGTTGGGATATCACAATATATCTTATTTAATTAATGCATCTATATACTTGGTAAAGGGTGGAAGGCTCGGCCTTATGCCTGGTGTTTTGTTCCACTCTTGCCGCCCTAGTTTCCGTCATATCGGTGTTATGTTCCCGGATTTTGCGTCCCTTACGCGGTTGGGCTATAATGGGAACCCCTTGACAGTTCGCCTTAAGTAAAGCTCTTCCAGCAATGCCCAACATTGGTTTTACCATTCGCCACCTAGCCTTTTTCTTTCCCTTGAGTCGGCCGGCTCAAGGATCATCTTTATTTTACCCCCCGGGCCAGTGCTCCTCTGAGTGTTGGTCCAACTGAGCGATGTCGAGGCTACCAGGGGCAACTCTGGGGCTGGCTTACCCGACGTCTGGCTCATCTGAGTGTGCCCTGAGAAAGAGATATGTGCAGCTCCTATCGGGATTTGTCGGCACATTCAGGCGGTGTTGCTGGTTTAGTTTTACCCTGTCGAAATGTCTTGTTGTACCGGGATACCGAGTCTGATCGGAATGTCTCGGGTGGAGGTCTATTCCTTCGTTGACCGTGAGAGCTTGTGATGGGCTAAGTTGGGACACCCCTTCAGGGATTTGAACTTTTGAAAGCCATGCCCGCGGTTATGGGCAGATGGGATTTTGTTAATGTCCGGTTGTAGAAAACCTGAAGTTGACCTTAATTAAAATGAATCAACCGCGTGTGTAACCGTGATGGTCTCTTTTCGGCGGAGTCCGGGAAGTGAACACGGTTGTTGGAGTTATGCTTGACGTAGGTTGTTTTAGGATCACTTCTTGATCATACTTTTATCGACCGTGCTTTGCTTTCTCTTCTCGCTCTCATTTGCGTATGTTAGCCACCATATATGCTAGTCGCTTGCTGCAGCTCCACCTCATACCTTTATCTTACCCATAAGCTTAAATAGTCTTGATCGCGAGGGTGCGAGATTGCTGAGTCCCCTTGGCTCACAGATACTTCCAAAACCAGCTTGCAGGTGCCGATGAGTCCGTGCAGATGACGCAACCAAGCTCAGGAGGAGCTCGATGAAGATCTTGTCCTTTATGTTGTTTTCGTGCTAGTCGATCAGTAGTGGAGCCCAGTTGGGTTCGATCGGGGACCTTTGTCGCTTTTGGGGTTCTTCTTTTATTTTGGTTCCGTAGTCGGACCTTGATTGTATCTGGATGATGTAATGCTTTATTCATGTAATTGTGTGAAGTGGCGATTGTAAGCCAACTATGTATCTTTTCCCTTATGTATTACATGGGTTGTGTGAAGATTACCTCACTTGCAACATTGCTTTCAATGCGGTTATGCCTCTAAGTCGTGCTTCGACACGTGGGAGATATAGCCGCATCAAGGGCGTTACAAGTTGGTAATCAGAGCCTTCCCCGACCTTAGGAGCCCCCACTGATTGATCGTTTTTAGTAGCCGCTGTTGAGTCTAGAAAAATGTTTTGAGTCATTTAGGATTATATATATCAGAGAGTTAGGAATTCTTTTTACTCCCCAGTCCCTTCGTCGCTCTGGTGAGGCATTCTGGCGTAGAGTTTTGACTCTTCTCTTCTCAAATTTCACTAAAATTTTTTTTAGGATCACGCGGGTATCTTGGAATCGTTCCGATGGTTTTATGATGAGAACATTGTCTTGGTGCCTCCTATCAGGGGTTTTGTGGAAGTGTCCCGGGGAGTTGAGCTCTGAGGTGTTGTCATCATAATTTTATCGTTGCAATTCGGGAATACCTGAGATATTTTTGCCGACATCGAAAATCTCTTTTATGCAGTTCGTTGGTGAGATAACCTCGACGCCACCCAGTACTGGGGCGGGAGTTCGGGAGTATCGCCATAACTTGTATAACGGATGCTTTTCGAAGGTTGAGGTAGACGATTTCCGAAGGTTTCTTGGTTATGTGTTGAAGGATGGATACAGCTGGATGTAGGATTTGCTAGATTTGGGTGAGATATTATGCTTCCCCTGTATCCCCAACACCTGATTGCATAACCGGAAAATTTCGGGAGTTTCATAGGTGGGAATTCAAGTAGCTCGTAGGATATCTTTCCCATAGATGTATGACACGAAATTGGGGTTCGACGTCTAGTGGTCCGCCTATTCACGGTCAGTTTTACAGTGGTCTCGTTGTGTCTTAAAGAGTCCTTGGCTATGCCGACTCGGGGACGCTTCGTATGTCATGTGCACTGCCTTGTACATGATGGTGCTGTACGATCGAGCCCGTGTAGGCCCCACCATGAAAACTTCGGATGAAATCTCTATCATATGTTTGTTCTGGCTTATTTTGCAAGCCAATCCTTTGTTTTGTTTTGAGTTGTGGTATTCGAGTTGCTTCGAAGTCAAGAGTTGATTCCATACCTTTTCCAAGCGGTGTTCTCATATTTCTATGTGAATACAAATCCTTCTTGATCATCAAGATTGTCATCTAAATTCCTTCTCTACCGGCGTGTTTCTCGTCAAGTGGATCCGATCACTTCAACATTTGCAAGATCCAATCTCAGTTCTTTTCAACGGTGTTCATTTCATTCGTCCCAAATTGCCTTTGTTTTCCCTCCCACCCACCCTTTTTCTTCAAGGATTCGGATTTCTTATTCAAGTATCCTTTTTATTGATGGGAAGCCTCTCCATTCCTTTTCCGTCAATGTTCTTATCTGGTGATTCTCAGGAAGATTCTAATGGAGCTTCAAGTTCGTCATTCTTCTTTCTTTTCATCTCCGGTGGTTTCAAGCCAAGCTTTGTGGATCATATCCCTTTTTCCCCGTTTCAAATGTTTTCTCATGCCGTTACACCTCATATTCATTCACTTCTCGCTATTCAATTGTTCCGGAGTGCTGAAGATATCTCGAAGATTCGTGTATCCACTCTTCTTTCATTCAAGCTATTTCGAGGATGTTATCTCTTTCAAGTCATTTAAATTCAACCAGTGCAATCTCTCTTTGAAATTGTTCTACGCTGTATCTTTTCAGTGGGCCCTAACCCACAGGTCTTTTCCAGGATCTTACCTGACTCTTCTTATTTTCCCGGAGGTATTCTAAAATTCCTTTCGAAGTTTGACGTAAGAATGATTTATCATCAGTCAAATGTTTTCTCCAAGATCTTCCAAATTTTTTTCATCATTGGTTCAACCTCTTCGTTTTGATTCTTCCGGAGTGCCTAAACGATTCTTGATGGTGTTTCTCATTGTCATTCTCATATTTTGAAGACCGAAGAACATTATTCTTTCAACCTTGCTCCATTCTCTTCATGATTCGTCATTCGAGATTGTTGCCATCCTCTCATAATCTTTTTCGTTTGTCAGAATTCTTTTCACCCATCCGGAGCAATGCAAGAGTCTTCTCAATTTGTTATCCGGAGTCCATCAATTCAGGTTTATTTATCCTCAGCTGTCAGTTATCATTCTCTAATCTTACCGGTGCATGATTCAAGTTTTCTCTAATCAGCTCGTGATCTCTTCGTTCTCGCGGATCTAAATTCCCTCAAGCACCTTCGTGCATTTGATAATTCTTCCCGGTGTTCCTTTATCTTTTATTCGTTCTTTTTCAATTCTTACGGTGGTTCTTCCAAGATTTTGTCTTCCTTCGTTCATCATATCAATTTATTCGTTGTTTCAACCCGACCGGTGGTTCGTCGAAGACCTTCTTAAGTTTGCGCTATATCTCTCTTAATCGTTATATGAGGATAAGTAGTATGCCAAATCCGTTGCTTGTCAGCAATTAAATTGTTGAAGGATACGCATAACATAATTCTTATTCTTGTTTCATCCAAGTGATTAATTCCTTTTTCCGCAGTGGTTCATCATATCTTATTCTCAGTTCGAGAGGCTTTATCTTTCTTTTCCAAGAGTTCCAAGCTCTCGCAATTTTATTATCACGGAGATCCATCTAATAATTGCAAGTCTCCACCTTGTGTTCTTCAACTTCTCTTTCTTTTCGTTATCCTTTTGTTTAACGAAGTTCTTTATGGAGGCGCTATATGATGGTTCATAAAGGATTTAAATTCCTTCTCGAAGTGTTCATCAAGATTCTTTTCAGAGGAGCTCAAGCATTCTTCATCTTGCAATCCGGAGTGCAATTCTTTCTTCCGTATCATTGGAGGTGGTGTTATGTCATTCTTGATAATTTCCCTTCGTGCTTCCTGTTTCACAAGTGATCAAGATGAGGTATTTAAATCCACCAATCTCGTCATTGGGGTTACCTTGGGTTATATTTCACCTAAAGCCTTCCCTAAGGTTTGTTGCTATCTATGGTGCTTATAAAGGACCCAAGTTCTTCTTTATCCTTCCGATGAACAAGGTCCTCGTCTTCTTATTTTTATCAATTCAAATCCATTGTTTTCGTTAGTGGCAGGTTGTCACCTCATAATTTGAGATGCATTCTATAAGACCATATCAAGCGTATTCTTTTCGTTGTTGGTGTTCCAACAACTCCGCTCGACCCGTCTCCTAAGGATGCCTTCTCAAGCTCTTTTGTGGCATAAGTTGGCATTTTCTTCTCCATTCTTTTATTTCAATTATCTATATTCTATTCTTTCGTTCCAGAGGCATTGTGTTGTTGCTCTTTTCAACCAATCATCTCTTTTTGTCAAAGATCATGCTTTTTTCATGCCTATCCATTTAACCGGAGTGTCGTGTCCTCTGCTCAAGTTCTTTCCACCGTATCAAGTCTTGCATAACTTCTTAACCGGAGTGCTTTCAATATATATCTTGCCCTTCAACCTCAAGGGTTTTCGCAATGTTCTTTGTCCCTCCTTGCTAACGGAGTGTTTTCGACTTTGTTCACCTTCGTTGTGTTCTTTCTTGAATTTGTTCAACCACGCAAGGTTCTTTGGTCTCACTCGTTTGTCAAAGCAGCAACTTAGTTTTACCTCTTCTCTTCCTCCTCCGTTTTCCCTCCGGTGCCATTCTAGATCTCGGGACGAGATCCTCTCGTAGTGGTGGAGTGTTGTGACGCCCCAAGATCGGAGCTTCAGATGTCTTCCAGGGTTTCCGGGTTTTTCGTCATGTGAGTTTGTTTGGTCCGATGCATTTCATCTTTGCATCATGTGCATTGCATCATGTCATCATGCCATCTTGTCATTAATCTTTGCATCTCAAATCAACTAAATAAAATGCATAGATCTTTGATCTATTTAAATTGAGGGAAGAGTGACTTCTCTTTATAACTTTATCCTCCTAATATTTAGGGAGCTATTATTGATATTCCATTAACTTGAAATCACCCATAACACAATTGCACTACTCTTCAACTCTTCTTTTATCCGACTCAATGTCATATATATTTCCTTGTCATCTCTCTCGCAAGTCACACCCATGCATCATCACCTCTCACTTCCTTCTTTTTTTTCATGTCTTTGCAAGTGATCTTTTCCTCCTCCTTGAATGTCCATCTCTTCCCTATAAATCTTGCCTCTTGCCTTACACCTCTCTGCCAAGTTTCTTCCCATTTGAAGTTGTTTTGGTTAGGTTCAAAAATGCCTCAAGTTTGAATTATATTCAAACTTGTTTTATTTTTCTACCTCTAAAAATGTCCAGGACAGTTTCATAAATTGTAGCACAATTTCAGGACCTTGGGATTATTTTTATATTTCCCAAATTCCTTCCATATGCCCCTGGCCTTTTTCATTTCATTTTCTATTTGAAGAAATTCAAATAGAGGATAAGAAGCAGGGCATTCCAGTAGCAGCAGATGCCTCGGCCCAGCTCAAACCCCTGCGCCAGCTAGCCAACCTCCCACGCCGGCCCGGCCTCCCTGGCCCACTCTCTCCTAACCCTAGATGGCCCAAAGCCCAACTCCTGCACCTCGCCCTATCTCGCCCTCGTTCCCTGCCGCCGCCAGGCATTTGCCGATCTGGATCGCCCCGATCGATCACCCCCTCTCTCCCTCGTTTCCACCTTGTCGACAGGAGAGCGCACGCATCGCTAGGGAGAGACTCCCTCGATCCCCTCCTGCTTCGCCTCGCTCGACCCCAACGCCCGCGCCGGTGACCTGCCCTGCCCTGCACCAACTCCGTCTCTCTCTCCTCCCTTGCACCTCTACCAGCGCCAAGACTCCAGCACCACCGGGCCTCCCTGCATCCTGGACAAGACCGGTCGGCACTAGTTGCCGTCGCCCACGGGCTCATCTGACCCGCGCAGCCATGGCGCCGCCGACCTCCATGGCTCGCCTGCACCCCGTCTCGTCCTCCTCGAGCCGGCAGGTCGATGCCTTGCCTCTCCGCTGTTCGCCTCCGGCGAGCAGACGCGCCATGGCCTTCCTCCTCCCATGCCCCTTGCTCCAGCCATGGCCATGGTGCCCGCGCCAAGACCAGCGGGCAGCTTCCACGCCCGAGGCCTCCTCCTCGACCTCGCATCCCTCCTCTGCGCCTCCTGCCCGCCGGCAGGGCCTCGTCCCTACCTCCGGATGCGCCAAGCTCATCTCCGTCCTCGCCCTGCGAGCTCACCACCGCGCCGCTGCCTCGCTGAAGTTGCTTCTTCGCT
This sequence comes from Triticum urartu, assembly GCF_003073215.2. Taxonomy (NCBI): domain Eukaryota; kingdom Viridiplantae; phylum Streptophyta; class Magnoliopsida; order Poales; family Poaceae; genus Triticum; species Triticum urartu. Next base: position 587,927,494 of record NC_053023.1, on the reverse strand, counting down.
GTCCCGTTCTGCTGCCTCCCGCATCCGGTCGCCATTGGTGCCCACGACCAGAGTTGTGCCTCTGCTCGTGGATGCCGCTGCCAGTGTGCGCACCCTGCTGCTACTTCGTCGGCCGCCTCCCTTCGTTGACCACCAAGAACCGAGGCCTATTTTGTTGCTTCGTTTGGATGCGTCAAGTTCTTCTACTAGCCGTGCACGCCTCGGGATTCGCCCAAGTTCCGACGATGCTTTTGTACAACTACGCCGCGGAGACCAAGACCGGCAAGTCCACACGGGAGCCCGGACGACTACTTCCACGATGATGCGAGTACAAGTACCCTCGACGTGTTTTTCGCCAAGTACTGCGACACCAAGATCCCTCGGATCAGTCAAGTTCATCTACGAAAACATGTATGACCATCGTCAAAACCGCAAAGTACCTCTACGCACGGATATCGCCAAGTACCACGATACAGACGACATCCACTACTACTGTCGCCGAGGGTTTCGTCAAGTTCAACTTCTTTGGCTACGAACGGCGATGACCCGAACATCTACGGACGTGTACGACTACTGTTGCCCGAAGAACCGTGAGTCACAAGCGCCGTGAACAACTACCGTCGCCGTGGATCCGACAAGTTCGCGAGTACAACTACTTCCAAACGAGAATGACTACTTCCACTACCGTCGCCGCGAGAACGCCTACTTCCCTCTACGAACTTGGTCCGTTCCGACAATGCACACTTCGAAGGTATAACCGCCGAGAACGACCGCCCGTGGATGAATGCTTGCTATGTATGAGATGCTCGTGCTTGCACCGTGCTTGATTTGTCGGTGCATGTTGCCCTCTTTTACCTTGTCACACATCATGCGGGAACCCGGTAACCGGGAGCACCCCACCTTCTATTGCATGTCACGCTCCCGTCGCACTTTCTTTTGCACCGGGATCTCAATCGAGTTACCGGAACCGATATGTTGCCGTGGCATCATTTTTGGATTCGTTGCCGTTGCACCCCTTTCCTTTCCACCACGGTGACAAATGCTTCATAATGCTCTTGTCAACTTTTAATAAAAATCGCATAAACTTGATCATGTCATCCGCATCATGTTAACAACATTAAGATGGTTTAAATTGTTGTTTGCGTTAATTTACTAATGCATATGGGGATTTACCTGATTTGTTGTTTTCTATATCCGGCCCCATTTAAATTGTTTAGATAGATAATCCCTTTATGTTTCACCTCTTGACATGCTTAACAACATTTAATATTGTTGGGTACATAACCGAGAGAGAACTAAATAATTGATGTGGTGTTTCGTCAATATGCAACGGAGTTGCATATTGAGCTCCGCTTAATTTGTAGGATTGTTTGTGCACTTTGCCATGCCATGCTTCATTAAACCGGACATGCATCATACTTGATTGTGCATCATGCCATATTTATGTGGTGGTTGTTTACTATGATTGTTTGCTTCTTTCCGGTGTTGCTTCTTCGGGTTGATTCCGGTAACGTCGTGTTGTGAGGATCCGTTCATCTACGTCCGTGTGTCTTCTTCGTGGACTCGTTCTTCTTCCTTGCGGGATCTCAGGCAAGATGATCATACCCTCGAAATCACTTCTATCTTTGCTTGCTAGATGCTCGCTCTTTTGCTATGCCTATGCTGCGATACCTACCACTTGCTTACCATGCCTCCCATATTGTTGAACCAAGCCTCTAACCCACCTTGTCCTAGCAAACCGTTGTTTGGCTATGTTACCGCTTTGCTCAGCCCCTCTTATAGCGTTGTTAGTTGCAGGTGAAGATTGAAGTTTGTTCCTTGTTGGAACATGGGGATGTTGTTCCTTGTTGGAACATGTTTACTTGTTGGGATATCACATTATATCTTATTTAATTAATGCATCTATATACTTGGTAAAGGGTGGAAGGCTCGGCCTTATGCCTGGTGTTTTGTTCCACTCTTGCCGCCCTAGTTTCCGTCATATCGGTGTTATGTTCCCGGATTTTGCGTCCCTTACGCGGTTGGGCTATAATGGGAACCCCTTGACAGTTCGCCTTAAGTAAAGCTTTTCCAGCAATGCCCAACATTGGTTTTACCATTCGCCACCTAGCCTTTTTCTTTCCCTTGAGTCGGCCGGCTCAAGGGTCATCTTTATTTTACCCCCCCGGGCCAGTGCTCCTCTGAGTGTTGGTCCAACTGAGCGATGTCCGAGGCTACCAGGGGCAACTCTGGGCTGGCTTACCCGACGTCTGGCTCATCTGAGTGTGCCCTGAGAAAGAGATATGTGCAGCTCCTATCGGGATTTGTCGGCACATTCAGGCGGTGTTGCTGGTTTAGTTTTACCCTGTCGAAATGTCTTGTTGTACCGGGATACCGAGTCTGATCGGAATGTCTCGGGTGGAGGTCTATTCCTTCGTTGACCGTGAGAGCTTGTGATGGGCTAAGTTGGGACACCCCTGCAGGGATTTGAACTTTCGAAAGCCGTGCCCGCGGTTATGGGCAGATGGGAATTTGTTAATGTCCGGTTGTAGAAAACCTGAAGTTGACCTTAATTAAAATGAATCAACCGCGTGTGTAACCGTGATGGTCTCTTTCCGACGGAGTCCGGGAAGTGAACACGGTTGTTGGAGTTATGCTTGACGTAGGTTGTTTTAGGATCACTTCTTGATCATACTTTTATCGACCATGCTTTGCTTTCTCTTCTCGCTCTCATTTGCGTATGTTAGCCACCATATATGCTAGTCGCTTGCTGCAGCTCCACCTCATACCTTTACCTTACCCATAAGCTTAAATAGTCTTGATCGCGAGGGTGCGAGATTGCTGAGTCCCCGTGGCTCACAGATACTTCCAAAACCAGCTTGCAGGTGCCGATGAGTCCGTGCAGATGACGCAACCAAGGTCAGGAGGAGCTCGATGAAGATCTTGTCCTTTATGTTGTTTTCGTGCTAGTCGATCAGTAGTGGAGCCCAGTTGGGTTCGATCGGGGACCTTTGTCGCTTTTGGGGTTCTTCTTTTATTTTGGTTCCGTAGTCGGACCTTGATTGTATCTGGATGATGTAATGCTTTATTCATGTAATTGTGTGAAGTGGCGATTGTAAGCCAACTATGTACCTTTTTCCCTTATGTATTACATGGGTTGTGTGAAGATTACCTCACTTGCGACATTGCTTTCAATGCGGTTATGCCTCTAAGTCGTGCTTCGACACGTGGGAGATATAGCCGCATCGAGGGCGTTACAACTTATCAGTCTCATGCCTGACGAGGTCTATGTTATTGATATGATGAAGAGGATTCCTCTGAGGGGTCGGTCGGATGTGTTTGAAGTCAACAGAGCGACAAGGTCGGTGTTGTGGTGCGCTAGGACCGGTACGGTGACCGGGACCGAGCAGCGATGAAGTTGGCGCATAGGGCCGTTGAGTGATCGCATAACTTGTGTAAGAAATGGCACAAGCCAACGAAATAATTTCTCGAGTACATTTGATGTGTGCTGAAATGATTTGTGTGAATAACACCCATAGACACCCACTGGGAGTGCAAGGGGCTTGCTGGTTCAAAAGAGTGAAGGATCTAGTCGAACTTGATGAAGTGAAGGATCCACCTGGACATGTTGGAGTGCTAGCTCAAATAAAACGGAGGTGTAATGTTCTGGCTAAAGTTGCAGCCCCCAAGGGCCGATGCAAACTCGAAATGAAGAACACATGATATTCGTGAACGACGTGTGCGTAAAAATGTAAGTTGGACTCGGGAGTCAAATTACCAGTACTAAGCAAGTCTGTGAAAATAAGCAATCGAGCGTAGAGGTACACTCGGTGGCGTGGCCTCCGAGTGAACGTGATGTGTGAATTACGGGATACTCGGGAACGCGGAAATAACAGAATGTAGTGCATGTAGAATGACTTAGCTATCTGAAGGTGCACGAGTGGCCGAGTGGTGAAGATGTGTTCAACCGATGACGACGCGCGGGCCGAGTGGTGATGAGGTGACCAATCGAGTGGCGACGTGTGGGGCAGCCGAGTGGTGATGAGGTGACCAACCAACGGCGACATGCGGGGCGGCCGAGTGGTGATGAGGTGACCAACCGAGTGGCGACGCGCGGGGCGACCGAGTGGTTATGAGGTGACCAACAGAGTGGCCATGCGCCGGTCGGCCGAGTGGTTATGAGGTGACTAACCGACTGGCGACGCGCGGGGCGGCCGAGTGGTGATGAGGTGACCAACCGAGTGGCGACGTGCGGGGCGCCCGAGTGGTTATGAGGTGTGATACGTCCATTTTGCATCATCTTTTATATCGATATTTATTGCATTATTGGCTGTTATTACACATTATGTCACAATACTTATGCCTATTCTCTCTTATTTTACAAGGTTTATATGAAGAGGGAGAATGTCGGCTGCTGGAGTTCTAGGCTGGAAAAGGAGCAAATATTAGAGACCTATTCTGCACAGCTCCAAAAGTCCTGAAACTTCACGGAGGATGTTTTTGAAATTAATAAAAAATACTGGAGAAAGAATCAACCAGAGGGGGCCCACACCCTGGCCACGAGGGTGGGGGGCGCGCCCTACCCCCCTGAGAGCGCCCCCTGCCTCGTAGGCCCCCTGGCAGGCCTCTGTTGCCCATCTTCTGCTATATGATGTCTTTTACCCTGGAAAAAATAATAAGCAAGCTTTTGGGACGAAACACCACCGCCACGAGGCGAAACCTATCTAGGGCTTCGGCGGAGCTGTTCTGCCGGGGAAACATCCCTCCGGGAGGGGGAAATCATCGCCATCGTCATCACCAACGATCCTCTCATCGGGAGGGGGTCAATCTCCATCAACATCTTCACCAGCACCATCTCATCTCAAACCCTAGTTCATCTCTTGTATCCAATCTTTGTCCCAAAACCTCAGATTGGTACCTGTGGGTTGCTAGTAGTGTTGATTACTCCTTGTAGTTGATGCTAGTTGGTTTATTTGGTGGAAGATCATATGTTCAGATCCTTTATGCATATTAATATACCTCTGATTATGAACATGAATATGATTTGTGAGTAGTTACGTTTGTTCCCGAGGACATTGGAGAAGTCTTGCTATAAGTAGTCATGTGAATTTGGTATTCGTTCGATATTTTGATGAGATGTATCTTGGCTTTCCTCTAGTGGTGTTATGTGAACGTCGACTACATGACACTTCACCATTGTTTGGGCCTAGAGGAAGGCATTAGGAAGTAATAAGTAGATGATGGGTTGCTAGAGTGACAGAAGTTTAAACCCTAGTTTCTGTGTTGCTTCGTAAGGGGCTGATTTGGATCCATATGTTTCATGTTATGGTTAGGTATACCTTAATACTTCTTTTGTAGTTGTGGATGCTTGCAATAGGGGTTAATCATAAGTGGGATGCTTGTCCAAGGAAGGGCAGCACCCAAGCACCGGTCCACCCACATACCAAATTATCAAAGTAACGAACGCGAATCATATGAGCATGATGAAATCTAGCTTGACGATAATTCCCATGTGTCCTCGGAAGCGCTTTTATCTATATAAGAGTTTGTCCAGACTTGTCCTTTTCTACAAAAGGGATTGGGCCATCTTGCTGCACCTTATTTATTTTCATTACTCGTTACCCGTTACAAATTACCTTATCACAAAACTATCTGTTACCGATAATTTCAGTGCTTGCAGAGAATACCTTACTGAAAACTGCTTGTCATTTCCTTCTACTCCTTGTTGGGTTCGACACTCTTACTTATCGAAAGGACTACGATAGATCCCCTATACTTGTGGATCATGAAGACTCTTTTCTGGCGCCGTTGCCGGGGAGTGAAGCGCCTTTGGTAGGTGGAATTTGGTAAGGAAAAATTTATATAGTGTGTTGAAATTTACTGTCACTTGTTACTATGGAACATAATCCTTTGAGGGGCTTGTTCGGGGTATCTGCACCCCGACCAGTAGAGCAAAAAGTTGCTCCTCAACCTACAGAACCTACTGAAAATGTTTACTTTGAAATTCCTTCGGGTATGATAGAGAAACTGCTAGCTAATTCTTTCACAGGTGATGGAACATTACATCCCGATTTGTACCTAATCTATGTGGATGAAGTTTGTGGATTATTTAATCTTGCAGGTATGCCCGAGGATGTTACCAAGAAGAAGGTCTTCCCTTTATCTTTGAAGGGAAAGGCATTGACATGGTTTAGGCTATGTGACGATATGGGATCATGGAACTACAACCGATTGAAATTGGAATTTCATCAGAAGTTTTATCCTATGCATCTTGTTCATCGTGATCGTAATTATATATATAATTTTTGGCCTCGCGAAGGAGGAAGAATTGCTCAAGCTTGGGGGAGGCTTAAGTAAATGTTATATTCTTGCCCCAATCATGAGCTCTCAAGAGAAATTATTATTCAAAATCTTTATACTCGGCTTTCTCTCAACAATCGCTCCATGCTCGATACTTCTTGTACTGGCTCTTTTATGATGAAGACTATTGAATTCAAATGAGATTTATTGGAAAGAATTAAATGCAACTCTGAAGATTGGGATCTCGACGAAGGTAAGGGGTTAGATATAACACCTAAGTTTGATTGTGTTAAATCTTTTATGGATACCAATGTTTTCCGTGAATTTAGCACTAAATATGGACTTGACTCTGAGATAGTAGCTTCTTTCTGTGAATCCTTTGCTACTCATGTTGATCTTCCTAAGGAGAAGTGGTTTCAATATAATCCTCCCATTGAAGTAAAAGTAGTTGCACCTATTAAAGTTGAAGAAAAGATTATCACTTATAATGTTGATCCTATTGTTCCTACTGCTTATATTGAGAAACCACCTTTCCCTGTTAGAATAAAGGATTATGCTAAAGCTTCAACTGTGGTTCGTAAGAGTAATACTAGAACACCTACACCCCCTGAGCAAATTAAAGTTGAACCTAGTATTGCTATGGTTAAAGATCTCTTGGCTGATAATATTGATGGGCATGTCATTTACTTCTGTGATGAAGCTGATAGAATTGCTACACCAGATACTAAAAATAAACATAGACCTGTTGTAGGCATGCCTGTTATTTCTGTTAAAATAGGAGATCATTGTTATCATGGCTTATGTGAAATGGGTGCTAGTGCAAGTGCGATACCTCATTCCTTATACAAAGAAATTATGCATGATATTGCACCTGCTGAGTTAGAGGAAATTGATGTTACAATTAAGCTTGCCAATAGAGACACTATTTCACCAGTTGGGATTGTTAGAGATGTTGAAGTCTTGTGTGGGAAAGTTAAATATCCTGCTGATTTTCTTGTTCTTGGTTCCCCACAAGATAACTTTTATCCCATCATATTTGGTAGACCCTTCTTGAATCTATCTATCTATATCTATCTATCTATTCTATCTATCTATCTATATCTATATCTATATCTATACCTATACTAATTAGGGACTCCCTGAAAATTACCACGATAATTAGAAATTAAGAGCCGTACATCTTCGGTGGGACCAAATTATTACGGTGGAGATCTACCCAATATATAATCTTCATATTAACATTTTATAGCCGTCAGATGAGATATACCACAGAGTCCTTACAAGTTGTCCCACGTGCACTTTCCTTTTTTCTTTTTTTAGAAAACTCTTTCACGTGATGGTTTGGTTAAAAGAAAAAACTCTTCCACGGGTTGCAGTAAATATATCCCTGAAAAATCTCTCTCCCGGTGGCAACTTCCTCCCCCGATCCTTCCCCACGGAGGAACGAACGCTTCATTGACCCTCCGCTAGCGCTGCTTCTCCTCCTCCAGGCTCCGGTGTTCCTGCTCATCTCCCTCCTCCGGTCTTCACGTGAATCATCTAAAAACGATCCAAGCAGCCTCTCCGGATCCCCTTCCTATCCACCGTTTGAATCCACCTTGCCCAAACACGCTGCAATCAACGTTTCATGAGCAGGACTCTTTACAATCTCAGTTTGCATGCCCGGACCAAACAACGATGGATGATGTGGTGGAGAACATGGTGCGAAGGTAGTTTGTTTCAGCTAGGGGGGCCTCCATTGTTGGTGAAGCTGCAAAGAATCGACTATTGCAGGTATGCAAGGAACAAGGATGGAGTAGGTTTTTTATTTTCAAGATTTTTATGTTGTGCATCTAGCAATCTGAATCTTGGTCTCTGATCAGCAAGTACGTACAGCCTAGGGTTTTGTTTTGTGGGCCTTTGGTGAAGTGCGTCATTTGGTTTCCGGTCTGTCAAGATAGATATTTGTAGGGTTGATAAGTTAGATTGGTTGTTTATGTGCCGTCCAGTTAAGGGATTCAGTTCACCAAATATTGGTACTTGCGCACAGACTCGATCACCTCTTCTAATTTTGTTGGGAAGCGAGTAAGTCGTTTTAGCATTACATGATCTGTCCAATCTACTTCTCTTTGTTTCTTACAAGCAAAACTCCATGCTTTTTCATGGATCTGTTCTTTCACTTATGCTCACCCAACGATCCAATAGGATGTATGTATCTTAGAAGCCCAACCTATACTCTGTTCTGATGCGATTTTTTGATAGGATTGTTTGTAGACATGGAGCGTATATATGCACCCTAGCAATATTTGCGGGAAGCAACACCAGAAAAATTATGGTCAACTAAACCTCTTGGTAAAGACTAGCAGCAAAGCTGTTCACCTCCTCGACACTATACAAATTGATTGTCGGGCGCTCCCCCGCCCATTGAGTATGAAAAAGTAGTTATGTGCACTTACAATTCTCTGCTTCAGATAATTTTTACTTATATATTTTAATTATAATCCCCTTCCCTGATTGTTCATATCATGTCCACAACTTTATATCTTTAGTTCTTGCATTAATTCTATACTTCAAAAGTAAATGGCGCCAATGCATGTTGTGGGCAATCAGGAATAGGTGGTATAACGTTTAATGAGTTATTTAATTGTTTGTTTCACTTTTTTCATGTATCATATAATTTTTTTAAATTGAGCCGGTATAGGGAAATATAATAATGTTTTCTATTATTTCTCGCAGATGCTTAATTGCGTCATCCAGTTTCCAGTTCATGCACCTCTTTGAAAAAAGTTATCAATCCCTGTAGATTGGTATTTGATGAGTTAGTAGGAACCCTTTACGTATTTTTCTACATGGTCAGTTACAGTCTCATATTGGCTATGGTCCTGAATTAACAGAAAGTTTACATCGGGTTTTCTCTTATAAGTATGGGTACTATGGAAAAAAGCAGTCGCCAGCTAGATGAATAAAAGAACATTCTAGATTTAGATAATTTGACCGACAAATAATTCAATCAAATATGGTGTCACTGTCTAATATCATTTGTGCAGGTCTGACAAGGCAAGGAGTCCAGTTGGTTCAGACAAAGAAAATGGCAATTCATTAAGCGACAAACATAATATCTATGATGTTTGAGGCATCTGGAGTTTGTGGTTCATTTTTCTTGCTCTTCTAGAACAGATTTTACTCACAAAGGTTGGTTCTAACACCCTGTATGACCCTCCTAGGGACATAAAGTTATCGTCTCAAGCCCACCACTCGGTGGAACTTTTATGGGCAGCCTTCAGCTTCGTAAAGAGCACATCTTTTTACCCACCATTTATATATAGAAATTATGGACAATCACAAGATTTTCACTGTGTGCATGACACATATGTTTTCCCGTGAATCCATCTCTTATCATCTATACATTTATTCACATATTACTATATTAGATCATAAATCAATTAGATTATCACAATATATATTGGTCTGGAAATCTAGATTCTGCAGAACTTCTATATGTGGTGAGAAATAGACATATATCTTTTACATATTTTTTTCTAAACCCTGTTGGGATACTTAACAGGTTTTGCCGTGGATGAGCAAATTGCTGGAGATACTGAACACAATTCCTGACTTGCGAACGACAATTTTTATGCCTTATCTCCACCTCATAGATCTACCTTCTATCTACAGGTATCTCTCGGTTCCTTCTACTTCCAAGACAGATATAATATTTGTAGTTGAAATGGTCTAATCTATATAAGTTTTATGATTAAGTTTAGTTAAATGTGTCTTTTGCTAGAGAGAGTGTGAACTGAAAACTACTGTACAGTGCTAATCGTAGGTAAAGATGTAAATTTAGTGTGCCAGCAATGGTTGATACAGTTATTCTTCATTCACAAATACGTGCCATTTAATCTTAATTAACTATAAACTAATACCTCTTTCTACTGTTTCTTTTAATGTGCGTGTGTGGATTGTAGAGGGGAATTTATCGGCGAGGGCCAGTCAACGGACACAACAATGACACTACTATATAACGACCAAGAATGCATCTGTGTTGACTCTGATCATGACCCTAATGTTGGGAAGCTAATGAAGACTTCTACACTTGTTGTTCCGTTCCTGAGAGCAATAAAGAAGATATGACAGACATGGCTTCTACTGTATCACCCAGACATAGTATTCACACATGTATTTCCCAGTGTGTTGTAGCACCCAATTGACGTATCATGTTTGTTAGTAGTTCTAACATGTTAGACTTAGATGAACTTCATTGTACCTAATATTCTCTTTGGCACTTAATTCACACCGCACTTTAAGTTATGCTCGAAGGGTCATCTGAATTGATGACAATGGTAAAGCTCATGTGTGTCAAGTACCCAATGTCTAAATTCATTTAGACGAATTCACAATATTACGGCCTCACATGATCTGGATAACTTGGAAATAGAAAAAAACGTGGTTGCCATGTCATATGCTTTTAGTTCGTTTACTAATCATATTGAGAAAATAAATTTAATTTCTTTAGAATAAACTAGCAAACATGCCCGTGCGTTGCAACGGGAAAAAAAACACAATGCATCAAATCCCAAAAGCGATGCTCTCAGCCATCATAGGTTCAATCTCGAAGGTGATGATCGGCCACCACAATTGCACAGCGATTGAACCATGCCATCGCACGTGAATATTCCATAGTTCTAAAACTAATCTTGTCGAGCTAGGCGTGACAACCGCTCCTCCTGAGCTACGGCCTACACACAGCCCCTCACCATCCCCTATACACCCACTCACTTTTAAGTTGTATATTGTTTTTCAAAATGCATCAACATTGTTATAAAACACATAAACTCTTTTTAAATCACATGGAATTTCTTAAAGAGCATGAATATTTTTCAAATTATGAATATATATTTTTAGTACGTGAACACTTAGAATCACATGATTCTTTTTAAGAAAAGGGTGAACAATTTTAAAATTATATTAACATCACTGTAATATGTGAATACTTTTATTAAAACAATAGAAATATTTTAAAACGCAAATATGATTTCAAAAATTAAATAATATTTTTGAACGGTACAAACACATTTTAAATAAGAGAAAAGAAAGAAATTGCATGAAAACACATATTAGTAGGATTGGGAGTGTAGAAACTGATCAGGTTACACATACACCTAAGTTATTTTCTTGATTAACATAAGCATACTTCTGATCATAATTCTGATTGTTTTGATGTCATAAGTTATTTCCAAACATGCTTGTGCGTTGCAATGTGAGAAATAAAATTATTGTGCAATATGGTAGAGTTTTGCAAGAACAACCTCTAGACAAAAGAATATGAAAGTCGCTTTTAGTGATTATACCTTTTTGCATGTATCCAGCATGGTTCATCGTAAGCTCTTCAGTTATGACCTGAATAATCGAAGATGCTGATTTCATTAATATATCCAAATATCACACAAAACATGAAAACATCTAGCAAAATGAGCCTTGGAACTGGCACAAAATAAATTTGAGACATCCCAGTCAGTCTGCTTCTGCCTCGGCTTCTCTTTCTTTTTATGTGAAACTGCTGGGCGATTTAAGTATGCTACGTAGTGAATACTACAACTGCCAATGCCACGACAAATTGAACATGTCCAATTAGAATTTCCGTTAGCCTCTTAACACATTCTCATGATAACTGCATTAATTATAAAGTGTAATTCCAAAGATGGTAACCAAGTGAAAAAGGAAAAGAACTTCACACACACATTTACGTCAATAGCAAGCAGCTCTTGATGAAAATATATCACATCTTTTTTGAACCAGTGAAAATAACCAAGGGATTTTAAACAAACAGGGGCTCAGTCTCATACTTGTATATAATGAAGCTTACGCTAGAACCGTCCGTGTCGGGATAGAAGGTGAGGTTCTGTCGCTTTATACCTGATGTAAACTTTACCGTTGCCATTGTCAGGGCATAGGTGCTGCCCCCGTAGGTCTTGCCTCGCCAAGTGCCACCCCCGACAATGCAATTTTGTGGATGCCGTTTTGAAGTCTGTTCTCTATGGCAGACTCTCGCCACCGTTGCTTGCTCGCAGAGGTCAGTCACATCTTCCTTGACGTGGGAGACTGGGAGTGGACTGGTGTCTGGTGGACACGGCTACGGTGTTCTCCTTGCCAACCACAGTGCTGCCTCTCACTAAGAAAATCTTTACTTTGAATAGGTACTTCTTAGTCAATGGAGAAAAAGCTGATGATGCATGAATCCAATAAGCTATTTGTTTGAGAAGAGGGAGGCTGCAACGTCACAGTGGAATACCACTGCACCTTCTTGTTGGGCCAGTGCCCAAATCTCTTAGTCAGTTCATCTGAAAAGCAGCCGCCGCCATGGATCCAGCATGCCAGCTAAAACAGTCCGGCGCCCTCCTGTTAGTCTTTCCTGCAGTTCGTTTGCCTCGTACAGTTTTTCTTTCCTAAATAAATCACATCTAAATCCGTCAAAGCTGGCTTCTTTCAGCAGAAAAATAAATCCCCCAAAATACAGAACAGGTCATATGCTACAGATGAATTTATGCCGGCTGCAGCCCAGGCACAATCATAGTCCTGGAAGTACAACACGATTTAATCTCCTGGTTTCACCTAAATTACCTTGAAAGTAAGAGTCGCTACATACATTGCCCAACTCAGATAGTCAAATACGCAGACTACCCGTTGGGCATAGCAAATCTCCCTTTGGTTTCTTGCAGCGAGGAGAAGGAGTATGGCGCCAGCGGCCACGGCGACCGCGACGGCCACCATGGTCTGCCCTGGAGAAACTCCATCACAGGGGCATGTCGCTAACCACCCGCGCACATCATGTACATCAGGGCGGCGGCAACAGCGAGCAGCCCCCTTGTCGGTGGAAGGTGAATGTTGTGCTTGGCCTCGACTCGTAACCGTAAGCCGGCCGGCTCGTCGTGAAATCTCGACGGCGTCGCGCCTTGATCATCTGAAATCGTGCTGCCGCTGCTTCGGTCTGATGATTCACTTGAAACCTAGCAGCCACGCATAGACCCTCGCGTATCTGGACATATATATTTATATAAACGGCCAGAAAAGAGAGTTCAATCTAGGGAACCCAGTGGTACAGTCTAGGGAAAGTTCGATCGAAACGCTGGAAAGATCGATCCATTGTGTTCCGTCAAAAAAAGAAAGAAATCGATCCATCATGCACGCTGTTGGGTTTGGGCTCATCCAGTTCACTGGGCCAGCCAGATCAGATTGGGCCTATCGAGTTCACCTGGGCCAGCGAGACCAATTGTCGATCGGGGCAGCGATACGTTCGGTCGGAAGAAAAATATAGAGAAACCTTCCTCCTTTTAAATCTCAGCCATCAATCTTTATAGCTAACATAAAATCTACGGATATAAAGGAGTGATGTATGGAGAACTATGAAAGCCTCCTCCCTTTAATATTAGGTAATAGATTTAAGACCACAAAAACAAAGTTGGTTGAGCAGACTTGGATGAAAACACTATATTTCAAATATTATTAATGGCTTCAAGTACTTATGAATTTTGAAAAAAAAAACTAGCCCGTCCAACAGCACGGGTTGACGACTAGTACTGTTAATGTTAGGATAGATTGCAAAAAGGATGTTGTTACTATTGGTTTGGGGGATATGTCTCATGAGTTTAATTTTGCTAAATTTCATAGGCAACATCATGATAAAGAATTGCCTAGTAAAGATGAAATTATTGGTCTTGCCTCTATTGCCGTACCTCCTAATGATCCTTTAGAACAATATTTGCTCGACCATGAAAATGATATGTTTATGAATGAAAGAAGGGAAATAGATGATGTATTCTTTAAACAGGGACCTATTTTGAAACACAACTTGCCTGTTGAAATCCTAGGGGATCCTCCTCCACCCAAGGATGATCCCGTGTTTGAGCTTAAACCATTATCTGATACTCTTAAATATGCTTATCTTAATGAAAACAACATATATCATGTTATTATTAGTGCTAACCTTTCAGAGCATGAAGAAAATAAATTATTGAAAACACTGAACAAGCACCGTGCTGCTATTGGATATACTCTTGATGATCTTAAGGGCATTAGTCCCACTTTATGCCAGCACAAAATAAAATTGGAGAAAGACGCTAAACCGGTTGTTGATCACCAACGACGGTTAAATCCTAAGATGAAAGAAGTGGTAAGAAAAGAAATACTAAAGTTTCTGGAGGCAGGTATATTATATCCCGTTGCTGATAGTCAGTGGGTAAGTCCTGTCCATTGTGTCCCTAAGAAGGGAGGTATTACTTTTGTTCCTAATGATAAAGATGAATTGATCCCACAAAGAATTATTACAGGTTATAGAATGGTAATTGATTTCCGCAAATTAAATAAAGCTACTAAAAAGGATCATTACTCTTTACCCTTTATTGATCAAATGCTAGAAAGATTATCCAAACATACACATTTTTGCTTTCTAGATGGTTATTCCGGTTTCTCTCTAATACCTGTGTTAAAAGAGGATCAAGAAAAGACCACTTTTACTTGCCCTTTCAGTACCTTTGCTTATAGACGTATGCCTTTTGGTTTATGTAATGCACCTGCTAGCTTTCAAAGGTGCATGATGGCTATATTTTCTGATTTTTGTGAAAAGATTGTTGAGGTTTTCATGGATGATTTCTCCGTATATGGAACTTATTTTGATGATTGGTTGAGCAACCTTGATCGAGTTTTGCAGAGATGTGAAGAAACTAACCTTGTCTTGAATTGGGAGAAGTGCCACTTTATGGTTAATGAAGGTATTGTCTTGGGGCATAAAATTTCTGAAAGAGGTATTGAAGTTGATAAAGCTAAAGTTGATGCTATTGAAAAGATGTCGTGTCCCAAGGATATTAAAGGTATAAGAAGTTTCCTTGGTCATGCCGGTTTTTATAGGAGGTTCATTAAGGACTTCTCTAAAATCTCTAGGCCTCTAACTAATCTCTTATAAAAAGATATTCCTTTTGTCTTTGAGGATGATTGTGTAGAAGCATTTGAAATACTTAAGAAAGCTTTGATTTCTGCACCTATTGTTTAGCCACCTGATTGGAATTTACCCTTTGAATTATGTGTGATGCTAGTGATTATGTTGTACGTGCTGTTCTAGGATAGAGTTGATAAGAAATTAAATGTTATCCAATATGCTAGTAAAACTCTAGACAGTGCCCAGAGAAATTATGCTACTACTGAAAAAGAATTTTTAGCAGTTGTATTTGCTGGTGATAAGTTCAGACCTTATATTGTTGATTCTAAAGTAATAGTTCACACTGATCATGCTGCTATTAAATACCTTATGGAAAAGAAAGATGCTAAACCTAGACTTATTAGATGGGTTCTCTTGCTACAAGAATTTGATTTGCATATTATTGATAGAAAGGGAGCTGAGAACCCCTTTGCAGACAACTTGTCTAGGTTAGAGAATGTTCTTGATGACCCACTACCTATTGATGATAGCTTCCCTGATGAACAATTAGCTGTCATAAATGCCTATCGTACTGCTCCATGGTATGCTGATTATGCTAATTACATTGTTGCTAAATTTATACCAACTAGTTTCACATACCAGCAAAAGAAAAAGTTTTTCTATGATTTAAGACATTTCTTTTGGGATGACCCACACCTTTATAAAGGAGTAGATGGTGTTATTAGACGTTGTATACCTGAGCATGAACAGGAACAGATCCTACGCAAGTGTCACTCCGAGGCTTATGGAGGACACCACTCTGGAGATAGAACTGCACATAAGGTATTGCAATCCAGTTTTTATTCGCCTACTCTCTTCAAAGATGCCCGTAAGTTTGTCTTGTCTTGTGATGAATGTCAAAGAATTGGTAATATTAGTAGACGTCAAGAAATGCCTATGAATTATTCACTTGTTATTAAACCATTTGATGTTTGGGGCTTTGATTATATGGGACCGTTTCCTTCCTCTAATGGGTACACACATATTTTAGTTGCTGTTGATTACGTTACTAAGTGGGTAGAAGCTATTCCAACTAGTAGTGCTGATCATAACACCTCTATTAAGATGCTTAAGGAAGTTATTTTTTTGAGGTTTGTTGTCCCTAGATATTTAATGACTGATGGTGGTTCACATTTTATTCATGGTGCCTTTCATAAAATGCTTGCTAAGTATGATGTTAATCATAGAATTGCATCTCCATACCACCCGTAGTCTAGTGGTCAAGTATAACTTAGTAATAGAGAGCTCAAATTAATTTTGCAAAAGACTATTAATAGGTCTAGAAAGAATTGGTCCAAGAAACTTGATGATGCATTATGGGCCTATAGAACTGCATATAAAAATCCTATGGGAATGTCTCCGTATAAAATGGTTTATGGAAAAGCATGTCATTTACCTCTCGAACTAGAACATAAAGCATATCGGGCCATTAAAGAGCTCAATTATGATTTCAAACTTGCCGGTGAGAAGATGCTATTTGACATTAGCTCACTTGATGAATGGAGAACCCAGGCCTATGAGAATGCCAAACTGTTTAAAGAAAAAGTTAAAAGATGGCATGACAAAAGGATACAAAAGCGTGAGTTTAATGTAGGTGATTATGTGTTGCTATTCAACTCTCGCCTAAGATTCTTTGCAGGAAAACTTCTCTCGAAATGGGAAGGTCCTTACGTTGTCGAGGAGGTCTATCGTTCCGGTGCCATAAAAATCAACAACTTCGAAGGCACAAATCCAAAGGTGGTGAATGGTCAAAGAATCAAACATTATATCTCAGGTAATCCTATAAATATTGAAACCAATGTTATTGAACCGTAACCCCGGAGGAATACATAAGGGACACTTTCTAGAACGTTTCAGACTCCAAAAATGAATAGGTATGTGGTATAAGTAAACCGACTCCAAAACAGTTCTAATAGCAATTTTTCTCTGTTTTGGAATATTAAAAAAAGGAAAATAAGAAGTAGTCTGGGAAGGACACGAGGCGTCCACGAGGGTGGAGGGCGCGCCCCTGCCTCGTGGGCACCTCGTGTGCCCTCCGGACTCCGTTTTCTTGCACGATACTTCTTTTGATCGGTAAAAAATCATTATATAATCTCCCGAAGGTTTTGACCACCGTATCACGCAAATATCCTCTGTTTTTGTTTTGAGCTATTTCTGCTGCATATTAGAGCAAGATGTCTTCCCAACAGTCAGTCAGGGAGAGCCGGGTGTCCTACACCGGGACCAGGAGCAAACAGTGATGCTGACCACTTTGGGCCATCAACGGAGGAAGAGATGGAGGCCGACTTGAAAAGGATAAATGTCATGGAAGAGGATCAAGAAGTTACTTCTCGTTTCTGAGCCGGATTCACGATGGGGGAACTACAGAGCTCAGCTATTCCAAACTCAGTCATCCCTTCCAATGTTAGATTTCTTTCTTATGAAAATATGAAAAATAGTGTTACTTGTTCTCCCGCAGCTATGCAACATCCATGGGTGAAAGGAGCTTTAGCCGTCACGAGCAAGCTCCGTAAGGAAATAATGGACCTCAAGCAGCACGTCAATAAGCTCGAGGAAGAGAATCGTATCTTGAGGGGCATCATCGCCAAGAATATCACATCACCACCTCCAAAGAAAGAGAAATAATCACATGGGTATGGGCACTCCCCTTGGAAACTGCCAAGCTTGGGGGAGGTGCCCCGGTATCGTATCACCATCATACTCCTATCTTTACCATTTTTCTTAGTTCGATCCTTTTGGTAATATCTTGATCTAGTAGAATAAAGTTTTAGTATGATTAAGTTTTGAGTTTTGCCTTATGATCCTTCTATGTAATCGAGTCCGTGAGCTATATATAATAAATATTAGTGTTGAGTCAAGGGCTTGGTTATCTTGCTATGACCTTGAGGGAATTTTGGAAAAAGAAATAATAAAAAGAAATAAAAGAGATCGTATTGATATTATGGAGAGTAATGACTTCACATATAAAGAGTATGATGAATAAAAGTTGTTGAGAGTTAACAAACATAGTTTTGGTCATCATTGCAATTAATAGGAAGTAATAAAGAAAGAGAGTTTTCACATAAAAATATACTATCTTGGACATCTTTTATGATTGTGAGCACTCATTAAAATATGACATGCTAAAGAGTTGATGTTGGACAAGGAAGACAACGTAATGGGTTATGTTTTCTTATATCCGAAATAAAGTATATTGTCATGGATCATCCAACATGTTAAGCTTGCCTTTCCCCCTCATGCTAGCCAAATTCTTTGCACCAAGTAGAGATACTACTTGTGCTTCCAAATATCCTTAAACCCAGTTTTGCCATGAGAGTCCACCATACCTATCTATGGATTGAGTAATATCTTTAAAATAAGTTATCATGTTGCATGCAATAAAAATTGCTCTCTAAATATGTATGATCTATTAGTGTGGAGAAAATAAGCTTTATACGATCTTGTGATATGGAAGCAATAAAAGCGACGAACTATATAATAAAGGTCCATATCACAAGTGGCAATATAAAGTGACGTTCTTTTGCATTAAGATTTCGTGCATCCAACCATAAGAGCACATGACAACCTCTGCTTCCCTCTGCGAAGGGCCTACCTCTTATTCTTGTCTCATACCGTATACAAGAGTCATGGTGATCTTCACCTTCCCTTTTTACATTTTATCCTTTGGCAAGCACATTGTGTTAGAAAGATCCTGATATATATATATATCCAATTGGATGTAAGTTAGCATGAACTATTATTGTTGACACTACCCTTCAGGTAAAAGGTTGGGAGGCAACACTATAAGCCCCTATCTTTCTCTGTGTCCGATTAAAACTCCATAACCACAAATGCCGCGTGAGTGTTAGCAATTATGAAAGACTAAATGATAGTTGAGTATGTGGACTTACTGAAAAGCTCTTATATTGACTCTTTCCGATGTTATGATAAATTGCAATTGCTTCAATGACCGAGATCATAATTTTTTAGTTTTTAATGAAGTTTCTGATTCATACTTTACATTGTGAATAGATTATTACTTGAGCATAAGAAATCATATGACAATACATATATATATATATATATATATAGAGAGAGAGAGAGAGAGGTAATTACACCAGTGGTGCCTTAACTTGCCATCAATGTTCAGTTTGGTGCATAAACTTGAAAAATACGCCCAACTGGTGCTAAAACTTGGCTCTTTCGTTCAAATACGGTTCAGTTCACGTTTTGATACATCCGCACTGCTGACTAGGATGCCAATGTGCCTTTGGGGCCCATTGTTAGCGACTGCGAGTGCGCACAGAGGCGTGTGGCTGGATTATTTCGAAAAAAACCCTTCATGTTTTTATTTTTCGCACAGAAGCCCCTGAGCCGGTGGGACACAATAGAGCCAACGCTTCGACCACCCCCGAATCCCTAACCTCGTTTCCCTTTCGACCTTAGCGGCACAAGTAGCGCTGGACGGCGGCGGCGATCCCTAGAGCTGGAAGGCGGCGGGGAGCCCTAGAGCTGGTCTACCGCGGCGAGCCTTAGAGCTGGTCGGCGGCAGCGAGGGCTGGGGCTGGTCGGCGGCGGCGAGCCCCTAGAGATGGATGGTGGTGGCGAGCCCTGGAGCTGGTCTACGGCGGCGAGCGCTGGAGCTGGTCGGCGGCGGAGAGCCCATAGAGCTGAGGTTAGCGACGCCGGCCACCTCTCTCATCCCTTCTGTCACCCTATTTGACTCCCTCTCTCACCCCTGTTTCACTTGTCGTCCATGTACAGCACCAGCGTACCGCGAATGGTCGACATCGGGGCGAAGATGGAGGAAGACGAGGAGCAATGGGCCAAGATTGTTCTGTCTATATTGGGGCAAAAATCAGGTATTCAACCCATATCCCCTCTCTAGTACTCTGTATGTGAGGTATTGTGGATTTTCTTATTTCATTCTCAGGAGGAGAAATTCTGAACTTATAGAAGAGCTGAAGGATCTCTCCCTTCAAGTGCTGGAATGCCTATCGGAGGTATATTCTAAAACAAGAATTTAGTTCCTGATATATCATGAACTGCCTAAAGTTTTTCCTCTTAATGCGGCTACTCGACGATTTGTGTGGGCACAACAATGCGGCTGCCCGACGATTTTTTGTGTGGCAGTATGATGTATTAGCGAGTGCTAATTCTGGAGGTCCTATTAATTCTGTGATTTGTACATAATACGAGTAGATCACATCAATTAATTTGGAGCCACTTATTACTGTGTGAATTGTTGATTAACAGGATGAGAAAGCTGACAGACAAAGATGGTGAGGTAGAAGCTCTGAAGGAGAAGCAGAGAAAGGAGAAGAGATCAGTTGCTATATAGAGATATAGGATGAGAATGTTTGCTTTGTATTTTGATTTAGTTGCAGTAATGTTTGCAATCGCTGGTTGGTCCTGATGTATTTTGTATAAACGCATTTTGGTTTATTTGAGACTAAACTCAATGAGATGTACTACTGAATTGCTTGGTCTATGTACTGAATGGAAATGGTAATTTGAGATGTTTTGTTTCCTGTAGCAATGATATATCACAAACTGAGATGTTTTGAGATGTATAGGTCTCATTTTGACATGACTGTAAAACTTGATGCATCACAAACACAATACATCTTGCAGCAAACCAAACTGAGAGTATATACCAAAAATTGAGAAATTAATACAAAAGAAAGCAATGTTGACAACAAACATGATTTGAATCGAATAATTCATGTGCGTTCAAATATGCATGATAATTAACTGTAACCTTGACAGTCGTACATGATAATTAACTTCACAGCAGCACTGAATATTACTGCCAAAGCTTGGCATGCACATTGTGAAGAGATACAAATTTTGACAGCAACTGTGTGAACATCTGAGCTAAATGCTGACAGCAACAAAGTCATATTCAGTACCAAAATTTTGACAGCAACACTATGAACAAGTCTGGTACATAACATTACAGCCAAATACTTAAAATTTAAGGTACGTAACATCACATTCCAAATGCTCATTACATTAATAAGAAAAATAAGAATATGTCTTGTAATCAAATCTAAGCAAAAGACCAAGTTCATTATTGCATTTTCATCAAGTTCAGACATGAACTTGTGTATCAAATTTCCCATCTACATGGAGAGGAAGTCATCAAGCCACTCATCCCCTTGTGGTGCATTTTGTGTGATGGGCTCCTCCTCTGCTCCCACATGTGAGTCATTTGTATTTGCTCCTAACATCAAGTTCCATAGTCCAGCCCCTGGTTCTGTCCTTCCTCCATTGCCATCTACTCTTCCAGCACCTCTTGCACCTCCTATAGCATTGCCTCTCCCAGCTCTTTATCTATATTTGTCTCAAACAAATCATCGTCCCCATCCTCCACATCAAAGTCACTATCATAGAAATCCTCATCAGTCTCTGAATCTGCTGCTGCTGCATCTACTCCACCTTCTTCCTCCATTTCTTCATCACCACAACCTGAGGATGATCCTTCCCCAATTAACCTCCTTCCCCTCCTATTCTTTGGCACACTTCTTTCCTCATCCTGGATATTTTTCTCTTTTCCATTGCTTTCATTTCCTGGAGTAATGACCTTTGGCGGTTCAGGTGTCTCTCCATGGTCTACAATCAGCAACAAATTCTTGTGCTCTGTAGTTGCTGCTATCATTGCAAGGATGTCTGCATCACACTTTATCTCTCTCAATCCATCACCCAATGTCTTTCCCGGCTGTCACCAAAACACATCAAGCTTCACACTCACTCTGTCATACCCGAGCTGCTGCAGAAAATCATTGATCCATAAAATGGACCAAGTATCACTATCACAATTGTCAAACCAAGCAACTTCATAATCCATGTATGTGCTATTGCTTTCAGTTCCACAAAAGAAGCCTTTGTGGTGAATCTCAACTGAGAAAAGACCATCAAAAGCACCTGCAATGCAAATAAGAAGTACTTAGTTCACTCTTACTTTAGCTTACAACACACAATTTAGTAAACAAACAAAATTCAGTTAACTCTGAAGCTATTAACTTTAGTTAACAATTAACTTGAGAATTCACTTCATAAATTTTTTTTAGTAAACAACCAACCACACAGATGGTTTCCAGGCAACAAATACACATACATGTCATCCCCTCACACATGGGCACTGATCAAATATTAAACATAAATACTAGTGTGACAAGATTAACTTCTGTCAAAAAGTGTCCAAAATTCAGTTAAGCAACTGTCGAACATTCAGTTAAGCAACTGTCCAACATTCAGTGTCGTAAATTCAGTTAAGCGTATGCCAATAAAATTCAGCAATGCTACTGTTGAATTTTCAATATACCTATACTGACTATTTCTGATAAAATCAAGTCCACCTTCCCCTCAGTATTCATTCATAATACTTGTGGCTGTAGCCTACTAATACAACTTGTAGGTACAGAAAACTTGTCTGCTGGTCGTGATCAAACCAAACATGTCGGCAGCAGTACAGAGACAGTACAGACTTCGCTACTGAATCAGACTCGTAATTACTCCTGCTACTCTTCTCATGTTTAAAAGCTTGTTCCTAAAACCCAGCAAATGTGGTTTGCGCTTGTGTGGCAAATAGTTCCTTACGTATGTCATCTAGTCTGATTTTTTTATCGATCACAATTACCAAAAAAGGCATCTTACTAACCCATGCATTACCACCGACAGGCTTGCATTGTCAATCAAGCCACTGACACGGCCGACCTACCGGCGGCGGCATCGAGCTCGACGGCCAATGCGTTCATCTCATCATAGAAGGAGCAAAGGGGATGATCGGTGCAGCTATGACATGGTCGTCGGCATGGGCCAGGTCAAGGTAGAACTCACTATCGATGCCGAAGAAGGGTCTCTCACGAGCACCACCTGCCCCTGCAGCTTGCTCCATGGTGCTGCCCCGGCCATCTCCGATCATGACAAGGACAACAATTGCCTGGTTGCAACTTCCTACGGCGCGCTGCATATCACATACGTGGACACAACCACTATTTGACTGCCATTCTATCCTGCCAGTGCCTGTCGTTCCATGGATTCTTCTAAAACCCTAATGAAAGCAGGGTACAGAGGGGCAAAGGAGGCGAGGCAATTCTCACCGTATGGAGGGGCTGCATCGCCGGGTGCTCGCCGACGAGGCTCCGCCATCCACGCCCACGATGATCAATGGCGTCGTCACGATCCCCCCAGGCGGCGGCTCCGAACGATCGAACTAGGAGAGTTGAGGAGAAGAGCTCGCGGCAGCACGATCGAACTGACCTACGACATGTTAGGATATGAGCGCGAATTCAGGGTTGCGTTGTCCCACCAGCTCAGCGGCTTGTTTGCAAAGATAAGAAAAAACGAAGGGGGTTTTCGAAATATTCCAGCCACCCGCACGGCCTCACGCCTCTGTGCGCGTTCGAAGTCGCTATCAATGGGTCCTGCGAACACGCTGGCATCCTAATCAGCAACGCGGACGTACGAAAGCGTGATTTGAACCGTATTTGAACCAAAGAGCCAAGTTTTTGCACCAGTTCAACGTATTTTTCAAGTTCATGCACCAAAGTGAACATTGGTGGCAAGTTGAGACACCACTGGTGTAATTACCTCATATATATATGTTGCTATTATAAGAATGATCATGATGCCCTCATGTCCGTGTTTTATTTTATCGACACCTCTATCTTTAAACATGTGGACATATTTTTCGTTATCGGCTTCCGCTTGAGGACAAGCGAGGTCTAAGCTCGGGGGAGTTGATACGTCCATTTTGCATCATGCTTTTATATCGATATTTATTGCATTATGGGCTGTTATTACACATTATGTCACAATACTCGTGCCTATTCTCTCTTATTTTACAAGGTTTACATGAAGAGGGAGAATGCCGGCAGCTGGAGTTCTGGGCTGGAAAAGGAGAAAATATTAGAGACCTATTCTGCACTGCTCCAAAAGTCCTGAAACTTCACGGAGGCAGTTTTTGGAATTAATAAAAAATACTAGAGAAAGAATCAACCAGTGGGGGCCCACATCCTGGCCACGAGGGTGGGGGCGCGCCCTACCCCCTGGGCGCGCCCCCTGCCTCGTGGGCCCCCTGGCAGGCCTCCGGTGCCCATCTTCTGCTATATGAAGTCTTTTACCCTGGAAAAAAATCATAAGCAAGCTTTCGGGACGAAACACCGCCGCCACGAGGCGGAACCTTGGCAGAACCAATCTAGGGCTCCGGCGGAGCTGTTCTGCCGGGGAAACGTCCCTCCGTGAGGGGGAAATCATCGCCATCGTCATCACCAACGATCCTCTCATTGGGAGGGGGTCAATATCCATCAACATCTTCACCAGCACAATCTCATCTCAAACCCTAGTTCATCTCTTGTATCCAATCGTTGTCCCAAAACCTCAGATTGGTACCTGTGGGTTGCTAGTAGTGTTGATTACTCCTTGTACTTGATGCTAGTTGGTTTATTAGGTGGAATATCATATGTCTAGATCCTTTATGCATATCAATATATCTCTGATTATGAACATGAATATGATTTGTGAGTAGTTACGTTTGTTCCTGAGGACATGGGAGAAGTCTTGCTATAAGTAGTCATGTGAATTTGGTATTCGTTCGATATTTTGATGAGATGTATGTTGTCTTTCCTCTAGTGGTGTTATGTGAACGTCGACTACATGACACTTTGATACGACCATTTTGCATCATGCTTTTATGTCAATATTTATTGCATTATGGGCTGTTACTAAACATTATGTTACAATACTTATGCCTATTCTCTCTTATTTTACAAGGTTTACATAAGGAGGGGGAATGCCGGTAGCTGGAATTCTGGGCTGGAAAAGGAGCAAATATTAGAGACCTATTCTGCACAACTCCAAAATTCCTGAAACTCCACGAAAATCATTTTTGGAAATAATAAAAAATATTGAGCAGAAGAAGTACACCAGAGGGGGACCCACCTGGCCACGAGGGTGGGGGGCGCGCCCTACCCCCAGGGCCCCCTATTGGCTCTCCGATGGCCATCTTCTACTATATGAGGTCTTTCGTCGAGGAAAAAATCATAAGCAACCTTTCGGGACGAAACTCCGCTGCCACAAGGCGGAACCTTGGCGGAACCAATCTAGGGCTCCGGCAGAGCTGTTCTGCCGGGGACACTTCCCTCCGGGAGGGGGAATTCATCACCATCGCCATCACCAATGCTCCTCTCATCGGGAGAGGGCAATCTCCATCAACATCTTCACCAGCACCATCTCCTCTCAAAACCCTAGTTCATCTCTTGCATCCAATTCTTGTCTCCAAGTCCGGGATTGGTACTAGTAGGTTGCTAGTAGTGTTGATTACTCCTTGTAGTTGATGCTAGTTGGTTTATTTGGTGGAAGATCATATGTTCAGATCTTTTATGCATATTAATACCCCTCTGATTATGAACATGAATATGCTATGTGAGTAGTTACGTTTGTTCCTGAGACATGGGAGAAGTCTTGCTATTAGTAGTCATGTGAATTTGGTATTCGTTCGATATTTTGATGAGATGTATGTTGTCTAGCCTCTAGTGGTGTTATGTGAACGTCGACTACATAACACTTCACCATTATTTGGGCCTAGAGGAAGGCATTGGGAAGTGATAAGTAGATGATGGGTTGCTAGAGTGACAGAAGCTTAAACCCTAGTTTATGCGTTGCTTCGTAAGGGGCTTATTTGGATCCATATGTTTCATGCTATGGTTAGGTTTACCTTAATACTTTTGTTGTAGTTGCAGATGCTTGAAATAGAGGTTAATCATAAGTGGGATGCTTGTTCAAGTAAGAACAGCACCCAAGCACCGGTCCACCCACATATCAAATTATCAAAGTACCGACCGCGAATCATATGAACGTGATGAAAACTAGCTTGACGATATTCCCATGTGTCCTCGGGAGCGCTTTTCTCTATATAAGAGTTTGTCCAGGCTTGTCCTTTGCTACAAAAAGGATTGGGCCACCTTGCTGCACTTTATTTACTTTTTTACTTGTTGCTCGTTACAAAATATCTTATCACAAAACTATCTGTTACCACTTATTTCAGTACTTGCAAAGAATACCTTGCTGAAAACCGCTTATCATTTCCTTCTGCTCCTCGTTGGGTTCGACACTCTTACTTATCGAAAGGACTACGATAGATCCCTTATACTTGTGGGTCATCAAGACTCTTTTCTGGCGCCGTTGCTGGGGAGTGAAGCGCCTTTGGTAGGTGGAATTTGGTAAGGAAAAATTTATATAGTGTGCTTAAATTTACTGTCACTTGTTACTATGGAAAGTGATTCTCTGAGGGGCTTGTTCGGGGTATCTTCACCCTGACCAGTAGAGCAAAGAGTTGCACCTCAACCTACTGAACCTACTGAAAATGAAAATGTACCCTTTGAAGTTCCTTCGGGTATGTTAGAAAAACTGCTAGATAATCCTTTTACAGGAGATGGAACAAAGCATCCTGATGAACATCTACTCTATGTGGATGAAGTTTGTGGATTATTTAAGCTTGCAGGTATTCCCGATGATGTTGTTAAGAAGAAGGTCTTCCCTTTATCTTTGAAGGGAGATGCATCGGCATGGTATAGGCTATGTGATTACACGGGATCAACGAATGAAATTGGAATTTCATCAGAAGTATCATCCTATGCATCTTGTTCATCGTGATCGCAATTATATATATAATTTTTGGCCTCGCGAAGGAGAAAGAATCGCTCAAGCTTGGGGGAGGCTTAAATCAATGTTATATTCATGCCCCAACCATGAGCTCTCAAGAGAAATAATTCTTCAAAGTTTTTATGCTCGGCTTTCTCATAATAATCAATCCATGCTCGATACTTCTTGTGCTGGCTCTTTTATGATGAAGACTATTGAATTCAAATGGAATTTATTGGATAGAATTAAACGCAACTCTGAAGATTGGGATCTCGACGAAGGTAAGGAGTCAGGTATGACACTTAAGTTTGATTGTGTTAATATTTTCTGGATACCGATGTTTTCCATAAATTTAGCACTAAATATGGACTTGACTCTGAGATAGTAGCTTCATTCTGTGAATATTTTGTTACTTATGCTGATCTCCCCAAGGAGAAGTAGTTTAAATATCATCCTCCCATAGAAGTAAAAGTAGCTGCACCTACTAAAGTTGAAGAAAAGACTGTCACTTATAATGATCCTATTGTTCCTACTTCTTATGTTGAGAAACCACCTTTCCCTGTTAGAATAAAGGATCATGCTAAAGCTTCAACTGTGGTTCGTAAAAGCAATATTAGAACTTATACACCTCCTGAGAAGGTCAAAGTTGATCCAAATATTGCTATTGTTAAAGATCTCTTGGCTGATAATATTGATGGGCATGTTATTTATTTTTGCAGTGAAACTGCTAGAATTGCCAAACCTTGTGCTAAAGATAAACATAGACCTGTGATAGGCGTGCCTGTTATTTCTGTTAAAATAGGAGATCATTGTTATCATGGCTTATGTGATATGGGTGCTAGTGTTAGTGCAATACCTTATGACTTATATAAAGAAATTATGCATGATATTGCACCCGCTGAGATAGAAGATATTGATGTCACAATTAAACTTGCCAATAGAGATACTATTTCACCAATGGGAATTGTTAGAGATGTTGAAGTCTTGTGTGGGAAAACTAAATATCCTGCTGATTTTCTTGTTCTTGGTTCCCCACAAGATAGCTTTTGTCCCATTATATTTGGTAGACCCTTCTTGAACACTGTCAATGCTAGAATAGACTGCAAAAAGAATGTTGTTACTATTGGTTTGGGTGATATGTCTCATGAGTTTAATTTCTCTAAATTTAGTAGACAACACCGTGAAGAAGAATTGCCTAGTAAGGACGAAATTATTGGTCTTGCTTCTATTGCCGTACCTCCTAGTGATCCTTTAGAACAATATTTGCTAGACCATGAAAATGATATGTTTATGAATGAAAGAAGGGAAATCGATGAGGTATTCTTTAAACAGGAACCTATTCTGAAACACAATTTGCCTGTTGAAATCCTAGGGGATCCCCCTCCACCCAAGGGTGATCCCGTGTTTGAGCTTAAACCATTATCTGATACTCTTAAATATGCTTATCTTGATGAAAACAAGATATATCATGTTATTATTAGTGCTAACCTTTCAGAGCATGAAGAAGAGAGTGTTGGGGAACGTAGTAATTTCAAAAATTTTCCTACGCACACGCAAGATCATGGTGATGCATAGCAACGAGAGGGGAGAGTGTTGTCTACGTACCCTCGTAGACCGAAGCGGAAGCGTTGACGCAACGTAGAGGAAGTAGTCGTACGTGTTCCCGATCCGACCGATCCAAGCACCGTTACTCCGGCACCTCCGAGTTCTTAGCACACGTACAGCTCGATGACGCTCCCCGGGCTCCGATCCAGCAAAGCTTCGGGGATGAGTTCTGTCAGCACAACGGCGTGGTGACGATGATGATGTTCTACCGACGCAGGGCTTTGCCTAAGCACTACAACAATATGATCGAGGTGGAATATGGTGGCAGGGGGCACCGCACACGGCTAAGGAACGATCATGTGGATCAACTTGTGTGTCTAGGGGTGCCCCCTTGCCCCCGTATATAAAGGAGCAAGGGGAGGAGGCCGGCTGGCCAGGTGTGGCGCGCCAAGGAGGAGTCCTCCTCCTAGTAGGAGTAGGACTCCTACTAGGAGGGGGAAAGAGGTGGAGAGGGAGAAGGAAAGGGGGGGCGCCGCCCCCCTCTCCTAGTCCAATTCGGACCAAGGAGGAGGTGGCGTGCGGCCCACCTCTGGCAGCCCCTCTCTCTCTCCACTAAGGCCCATATGGCCCATTACTTCTCCCGGGGGGTTTCGGTAACCCTCCGGCTCTCCGGTTTTCTCCAAAATCACCCGGAACACTTCTGGTGTCTGAATATAGCCGTCCAATATATCAATCTTTATGTCTCGACCATTTCGAGACTCCTCGTCATGTCCGTGATCATATCCGGGACACCGAACTAACTTCGGTACATAAAAAATGCATAAACTCATAATAACTGTCATCGTAACTTTAAGCGTGTGGACCCTACGGTTCGAGAACAATGTAGACATGACTGAGACAGATCTCCGGTCAATAACCAATAGCGGGACCTGGATGCCCATATTGGCTCCTACATATTCTACGAAGATCTTTATCGGTCAGACTGCATAACAACATACGTTGTTCCCTTTGTCATCGGTATGTTACTTGCCCGAGATTCGATCGTCGGTATCCAATACCTAGTTCAATCTCGTTATCGGCAAGTCTCTTTACTCGTTCCGTAATACATCATCCTGTAACTAACTTATTAGTTGCAATGCTTGCAAGGCTTTATGTGATGTGCATTACCGAGAGGGCCCAATGATACCTCTCTGACAATCGGAGTGACAAATCCTAATCTCGAAATATGCCAACCCAACATCTACCTTTGGAGACACCTGTAGAGCTCCTTTATAATCACCCAGTTACGTTGTGACGTTTGGTAGCACACAAAGTGTTCCTCCGGTAAACGGGAGTTGCATAATCTCATAGTCATAGGAACATGTATAAGTCATGAAGAAAGCAATAGCAACATACTAAACGATCGGGTGCTAAGCTAATGGAATGGGTCATGTCAATCAGATCATTCACCTAATGATGTGATCTCGTTAATCAAATAACAACTCTTTGTTCATGGTTAGGAAACATAACCATCTTTGATTAACGAGCTAGTCAAGTAGAGGCATACTAGTGACACTAAGTTTGTCTATGTATTCACACATGTATTATGTTTTCGGTTAATACAATTCTAACATGAATAATAAACATTTATCATGATATAAGGAAATAAATAATAACTTTATTATTGCCTCTAGGGCATATTTCCTTCAGAGAGATTATTGAAAACTCTGAAGAAGCACCATGCTGCTATTGGATATACTCTTGATGATCTTAAGGGCATTAGTCCCACTCTATGTCAACATAAAATAAATTTGGAGAAAGATGCCAAACCAGTTATTGATCATCAACGACGGCTGAATCCTAAAATGAAAGAAGTGGTAAGAAAGGAAATACTAAAGCTCCTTGAGGCGGGAATAATTTATCCCGTTGCTGATAGTCAGTGGGTAAGTCCTGTCCATTGTGTCCCTAAGAAGGGAGGTATTACTATTGTCCCTAATGATAAAGATGAATTGATTCCGCGAAGAATTATTACAGGTTATAGGATGGTAATTGATTTCCGCAAATTAAATAAGGCTACTAAAAAGGATAATTACCCCTTACCTTTTATCGATCAAATGATAGAAAGATTATCCAAACATACACATATTTGCTTTCTAGATGGTTATTCTGGTTTCTCTCAAATACCTGTGTCTGTCAATGATCAATCAAAGACTACTTTTACTTGCCATTTTGGTACTTTTGCTTATAGACGTATGCCTTTTGGTTTATGTAATGCACCTGCTACCTTTCAAAGATGCATGATGGCTATATTCTCTGACTTCTGTGGAAAGATCTGTGAGGTTTTCATGGATGACTTTTCCGTCTGTGGATCCTCTTTTGATGATTGCTTGAGCAACCTTGATCAAGTTTTGCAGAGATGTGAAGAAACTAATCTTGTCTTGAATTGGGAAAAGTGCCACTTTATGGTTAATGAAGGTATTTTCTTGGGGCATAAAGTTTCTGAAAGAGGTATTGAAGTTGATAAAGCCAAGGTTGATGCTATTGAAAAGATGCCATGTCCCAAGGACATCAAAGGTATAAGAAGTTTCCTTGGTCACGCCGGATTTTATGGGAGGTTCATTAAGGACTTCTCAAAAATTTCTCGGCCTCTGACTAATTTATTACAAAAAGATATACCATTTGTCTTTGATGATGATTGTGTAGAAGCATTTGAAATACTTAAAAAAGCATTGATCTGCACCTATTGTTCAGCCACCTGATTGGAATTTACCCTTTGAAATTATGTGTGATGCTAGTGATTATGCTGTAGGTGCTGTTCTAGGGCAAAGAGTTGATAAGAAATTAAATGTTATCCATTATGCTAGTAAGACTCTAGACAATGCTCAAAGAAATTATGCTACTACTGAAAAGGAATTCTTAGTAGTTGTATTTGCTTTTGATAAGTTTAGACCTTATATTGTTGATTCTAAAGTAACTATTCACACTGATCATGCTGCTATTAAATATCTGATGGAAAATAAAGATGCTAAACCTAGACTAATTAGATGGGTTCTCTTGCTACAAGAATTTGATTTGCATATTATCAATAGAAAGGGAGCTGAGAACCCCGTTGTAGACAACTTGTCTAGGTTAGAAAATGTTCTTGATGACCCACTACCTATTGATGATAGCTTTCCTGATGAGCAATTAAATGTCATAAATACTTCTCATAGTACTCCATGGTATGCTGATTATGCTAATTACATTGTTGCTAAATTTATACCACCTAGTTTCACGTACCAGCAAAAGAAAAAGTTTTTCTATGATTTGAGATATTAGTTTTGGGATGACCCACATCTTTATAAAGAAGGAGTAGATGGTGTTATTAGACGTTGTGTACCTGAGCATGAACAGGAACAAATCCTACGCAAGTGCCACTCCGAAGCTTATGGAGGACACCACGCGGGAGATAGAACAGCACATAAGGTATTGCAATCCTCTTTTTATTGGCCTACTCTCTTCAAGGATGCCCGTAAGTTTGTCTTGTCATGTGATGAATGCCAAAGAATTGGTAATATTAGTAGATGTCAAGAAATGCCTATGAATTATTCACTTGTCATTGAAACATTTGATGTTTGGGGCTTTGATTATATGGGTCCTTTTCCTGCCTCTAATGGTTATACACATATTTTAGTTGCTGTTGATTACGTTACTAAGTGGGTAGAAGCTATTCCAACTAGTAGTGCTGATCATAACACTTCTATTAAGATGCTTAAAGAAGTTATTTTTCCGAGGTTTGGAGTCCCTAGATATTTAATGACTGATGGTGGTTCCCATTTTATTCATGGTGCTTTCCGTAAAGTGCTTGCTAAGTCTGATGTTAATCATAGAATTGCATCTCCTTATCACCCACAGTCTAGTGGTCAAGTAGAATTGAGTAATAGAGAACTCAAATTAATTTTGCAAAAGACTGTTAATAGGTCTAGGAAGAATTGGTCCAAGAAACTTGATGATGCATTACGGGCCTATAGAATGGCATATAAAAATCCTATGGGTATGTCTCCGTATAAAATGGTTTATGGAAAAGCATGTCACTTACCTCTCAAACTAGAACATAAGGCATATTGGGCTATTAAAGAGCTCAACTATGATTTCAAACTTGCCGGTGAGAAGAGGTTATTTGAGATTAGCTCACTTGATGAATGGAGAACCCAAGCTTATGAAAATGCCAAGTTGTTTAAAGAAAAGGTTAAATGATGGCATGACAAAAGGATACAAAAGCGTGAGTTTAATGTAGGTGATTATGTATTTCTATACAACTTCGTTTAAGATTTTTTGCAGGAAAACTTCTCTCTAAATGGGAAGGCCCCTACATTATCGAGGAGGTTTATCGTTCCGGTGCCATAAAAATCAACAACTTCGAAGGCACAAATCCGAAGGTGGTGAACTGTCAAACAATTAAACACTATATCTTAGGTAATCCTATAAATGTTGAAACCAATGTTATTGAAATCGTAACCCCGGAGGAATACATAAGGGACACTTTCCGGAATGTTTTAGGCTCCGAAAAGGAATAGGTATGTGGTACGGTAAGTAAACCGACTCCAAAACAGTTTTTAAGGCAATATTGCTCCGTTTTGGAATATTTAGAAAAATAGAAAAAATAAGAAGCAGTCCGGGAAGGACACGAGGGCCCCACGAGGGTGGAGGGCGCGCCCTACCCCCCTGGGCGCGCCCCCTACCTCGTGGGCACCTCCTGTGCCCTCCGGACTCCGTTTTCTTGCACGATACGTATTTCAGTCGGTAAAAATTCATTATATATTCTCCCGAAGGTTTTGACTCCTGTATCACGCAAATATCCTATGTTTTTGTTTCGAGCTGTTGCTGCTATAGATTAGAGCAAGATGTCTTCTCAAGAGTCAGTCGGGGAGAGTCGGGTGTCTCATCCGGCATTGGAACCAAGGGCAAACAGCGACGCTGACAACTTTGGGCCAGCAACTGAGGAAGAGATGGAGGCTGACTTGATGAGGGTAGATGCCATGGAGGATCAAGAATTCACTTCTCGCTTCCTAGCTGGGTTCACGATGGGGGAACTACAGAGCTCAGCTATTCCAAACTCGGTTATCCCTTCCAATGTTAGATTTCTTTCTTATGAAAATATGAAGAGGAGTGTCACTTGTTCTCCCGCAGCTATGCAACACCCTTGGATGCAAGGAGCCTAGCATTTATAGGAAAGCTTCGTAAGGAAATAATGGATCTCAAGCATCATGTCAATAAGCTCGAGGAGGAGAATCGTATCCTGAGGGGCATCATCGCCAAGAATATTTCACCAACAACAAAGAAGGAGATATAATCACATGGGTATGGGCACCCCCCTTGGCAACTGCCAAGCTTGGGGGAGGTGCCCCAGTATCGTATCACCATCACACTCCTATCTTTACCGTTTTTCTTAGTTCGATCCTATTAGTAGTATCTTGATCTAGTAGAATAAAGTTTATGGCATGATCTAGTTTTGAGTTGTGCTTTATGATCTCTCTATGTAATCGAGTCCGTGAGCTATATATAATAAAGATTAGTGTTGAGTCAAGGGCTTGATTATTTTTCCATGATCTTGAGTGAATAAAAGAAAAGAGAAGAGAATAAAGAAACAAAGAGTTCATATTGATCTTATTGAGAGTAACGACTTCACATAGAAAGAGTATGATGATTAAAAGTTGTTGGGAGTTGGCAGACATAGCTTTGGTCATCGTTGCAATTAATAGGAAGTAATAAGGAAAGAGAGGTTTCACATATAAATATACTATTATTGACATCTTTTATGATTGGGAGCACTCATTAAAATATGACATGCTAAAGAGTTGATGTTGGACAAGGAAGACAACGTAATGGGTTATGTTTTCTTATATCTAAGATAAAGTATGTTGTCATGGATCATCCAACATGTTGAGCTTGCCTTTCCCCCTCATGCTAGCCAAATTCTTAGCACCAAGTAGAGATACTACTTGTGCTTCCAAAAACCCTTAAACCAATTTTGCCAGGAGAGCCCACTATACCTACCTATGGATTGAGTAAGATCCTTCAAGTAAGTTGTCATCGGTGCAAGCAATAAAAATTGCTCTCTAAATATGTATGATTGATTGGTGTGGAGGAAATAAGCTTTATACGATCTTGTGATGTGGAAGAAATAAAAGCAATGGACTGCATAATAAAGGTTCATATCACAAGGGGCAATATAAAGTAACGTTCTTTCGCATTAAGATTTTGTGCATCCAACCATAAAAGCGCATGGCAACCTCTGCTTCCCTCTGCGAAGGGCCTATCTTTTATTATTATCTTCTACTTTATGCAAGATTCATGGTGATCTTCACCTTCCCTTTTTACATTTTATCCTTTGGCAAGCACATTGTGTTAGAAAGATCCTGATATATATATCCAATTGGATGTAAGTTAGCATGAACTATTATTGTTGACACTACCTTTCAGGTAAAAGGTTGGAAAGATCCTAATAGATATATCTAATTGGATGTAGGGGAGCATGAGTTATTATTGTTGACATTACCCTTGAGGTAGAAGGTTGGGAGGCGAAACTATAAGCCCCTATCTTTCTCTGTGTACGATTAAAACTCCGTAACCGCAAGTATCGCGCGAGTGTTAGCAATTATGAAAGACTAAATGATAGTTGAGTATGTGGAGTTGCTATAAAGCTCTCACATAGACTCTTTCTGATGTTATGATAAATTGCAATTGCTTCAATGACTGGGATTATATTTTGTTGGTTCTCAATGAAGTTTATGATTCGTACTTTGCATTGTGAATAGATTATTACTTGAGCATAAGAAATCATATGACAATATCTATATATGTTGCTGTTATGAGAATAATCATGATGCCTTCATGTCCGTATTTTATTTTTATCGACACCTCTACCTCTAAACATGGGGACATATTTATCGTTATCGGCTTCCGCTTGAGGACAAGCGAGGTCTAAGCTTGGGGGAGTTGATACGTCCATTTTGCATCATGCTTTTATATCAATATTTATTGCATTATGGGTTGTTACTAAACGTTATGTTACAATACTTATGCCTATTCTCTATTATTTTACAAGGTTTACATAAGGAGGGGGAATGCCGGCAGCTGGAATTCTGGGCTGGAAAATGAGCAAATATTAGAAACCTATTCTGCACAACTCCAAAAGTCTTGAAACTCCACGAAAGTCATTTTTGGAAATAATAAAAAATATTGAGCGGAAGAAGTACACCAGAGGGTGTAACATCCAAATTTTCAATTTGGAATGTTATACATACATCATTCATGCATATCATATTTTATTGCATTTTCGTTTCACGATCCTCGAAATCCTAAGCAACTCAAGGACCCTCGGAGAGAGTTGGGGATTTCCCGGTTTTCATATTTGATTTTTATCAAATATTGAAATGAGAATTTTGGTTTTAATTATTTTTCTCTCCGAAAAATATTTCATATTAATATATATGAGAGGAGATAATATGACTTCTCCAAAATAATTGAAATATTAGAGGAAAAATATTAAAATCAAATGTTTGATTTTATTTGCACTAGAAAAATTGCACGTTTTCAAAATTGCATTTTAGGGCCAAGAAAATGTTCATCTCGTTCTAAATATTTTATTAAGACGGTGAAAATTTGTTTTGGCATTTTTAGATTTTTATTTTATTTTATAGGATTTATTTTCTGTTTGGCGGAATTGTTTAAAAAAAAAATCTTTGGGCGCCGACTAGGCCGAAACCCAGCCGGGCCGGCCCACCTCCCCGCGCGCGCCGTCTCCCACCCGGAGACCTAGCCGCCGCCGCCTCGGACGAGGAGTCCGGCCGGGACTCCTCATCACCGCCGCCTTAGCCCCTCCTCCAAGCCGCCGCGGCCCCACCCCTTTATAAACCCCCTCGGACCCCCGCCACCACAACCAACCCCGCCGCCGCCGCTCCGCCTCTCGAGCCGCGCCGCCGCCACCCGCGCCTCGCCGCCGCCGCTGCAGCCGCGCCGCCGCCGCCCCTCGCCGCACTGCACCGCCGCCGAAGCCCCAAGCCGCCGGAGCCCGCGCCTCGCCGGATCCGACGAGGTAGCCACCGCCGCCGGTTTTCTCTAGAAAACTGATTCGGTTTTTTTGAAAACCCTAGTTTGTTTTTTTAGATCGGTTCGTTGGTTTTTTTCCTGGTTCTTCTATTTAGCGGACGTTCGTCCGTACGTTCGTTTTAACGAACGGTTTTCGCTCTTTAGTTACAGACAACGAACGCTCGTTCGTTAGTCAGTTCGTCAGTTTTCATTTTCTCGTATTTTTTCTGCGATTATTCTCGATCGCGATTTCTGATCCAATTTTCGTTTCAGTTTATCTTTTTGCTCGTTTATTGGAATCAGGCGATTCAAGCGCCTAGATCTTCGTCTCGAGACCGTCTTTCTGTTTAACCAATTTAAATAAGATTTTGATACTGTAAAATTTGACTCTAGTTCATATTAGTAAACGGATCTTGTTTCTTTCGCCGTTTGAGTTTCGTTGCTCCATTCGATTCGATTCGATTCTTTTTGCAAACGGAGTTCTTAAGTTGAACTTTCTGGTCAATCTCTCTTATTTGAGTTTTGCCCGTGCTTGTTTGCTTGTTTGCTTATGTATGCTATTGTTTGTTTGCGATAGAATTCTCGGAGTGCAAAGCGTGCTACTACGAGTCCCTAGGTTTCGCGGATCGTCAGCAAGGCAAGTAACACATTGATCATACTCTTTCCATACCCAGTTTTTATGCATTAGTTCAATCCTCAAACATTGCATGATTAGGATGTCATTAACATGTGGGTTGGGAAGTAGTTGATGAGGTAGAACCTATTGCCCTGTTACATTCAAACCCTTGGGAGTTACTTCTACGCGTTGCTTATATTGCTATGCTATGCTCGTAGACGTGGTTTGGGTGAGTGAAATCCATGACAGATGTGAGATTGTTAATTAATGGTTTAACTTAAGGTGGCAACTTGAATACACATCTGGGTGGATTGAGGCACCTGGAGAACCCAGTGTTGCCTGTATTTTTTTGGAAATCCCGGGGTTCCGTGTGATTTTCCTATGGACCGCCACCCAGGCTCAAAGGGAACTGAGATGATTCATGCTAGAAACTTCCGTGTGCAGCCACAAGCTATTATGGGCTCTAGCATAGTTGAGTAACTTACGTGAAGCTCTCGAAGAGGTAGATCAGCAGGTAGTGGGTTGTAGGTTTGGTATGGTCTGCCCAGAGTAGAGAGTTAATGTTTCTGAAAGACTGTGTCTCGGTCATCCGTTTCTCAAACATCATGTAGTGCAAGAAATCCAATGGAGGCGATTGAGTCTTGTGGGGAAAAGTGCGCAAACCTCTGCAGAGTGTACAATCTAATCATGGTTAGCCGTGTCCCCGGTTATGGACAATCTTGAGTATCTAGTACTTGGAGTATCTTAAGTATCTCATCACTCTTAATTAATATTGTTGGGTTGTTAATTACTTTAATTGGTGTTGAGTTGGAGGAACCTTCTCAATGATGTTTCAACTACCATGATAGTTAAATTAAAATCTATTCCTTTGTGGTAGGGAAAAATTGGCTTTTCACAAAAACTATAACCATAGAGCTTTCCACCAGCCAAATATGCATGTAGTGATAGCATTATTCTGTTCTTACTCTACTGTGTTATATTCCAGCATATTCCATGTGCTGACCCGTTTTCGGGCTGCAACGTATTATGTTGCAGACTTTTCAAACGAGGAGTAAGGTTCGTTAGGTCGTTGCCATGCAGCTCAGCTATGCCGTTGGAGTTGATGGACTCACATCATCTTCCAAGCCTTTCGCTGTTATCGTATTAGATGGCC
This sequence comes from Triticum urartu, assembly GCF_003073215.2. Lineage (NCBI taxonomy): Eukaryota > Viridiplantae > Streptophyta > Magnoliopsida > Poales > Poaceae > Triticum > Triticum urartu. The sequence goes on along the minus strand of NC_053023.1, from coordinate 587,889,301 downwards.
TTAAGCCATATTTATTGTAATAAGTTCTCTTTTGAGGCATTCAATGTAATAAGTGTGTGATTGCTACTCTATTATAAATCCTTCGAGTACAGTGTGTGTCAGCATTACGGATCCAGGTATGATACAGAAGCACAGAGACTTGACCGTTTGAGGTCGGTTCGCTACAAGATGGTATCAGAGCACATGCTGAGTGTAGGACACGACCACTAAGATAAACCCTAGGTCACTCTTCTCTACTCATTTCTGACTTCTCTCCATTTTCTACTCTTTAGGATGGCATAGATGAAGAACAAGTTTGCGCAACCGGATGAAGACACACCCTTTGGACGCCACTTGAAAGAAGTCACTAGGTACTTGAACATTGGAATACCAAGCTTCACTGGGACATACAACGCCACCTTACCAGAAGAGGAGCGCTGGATGATTCAAGTACAAGTTCCAGGAAGGACGTTCTCACCAACCTCTAAGCCCATAGAGTTTTCTTTTGAAGCACCCACCTGGAGTCTAGGCAAGAGCATGGCAGCCCACATTACCATGGGACGCATTGGAGAAGTCTACAACAAGGATCTTAAGGACACTATCTACTAGATATGTGGGCGCCGAGATGAGCAATGGGAGATGATCAACACCAAGAAGGACAGATCCATTGCAGCATTCATCCAGGAGCTAAACCAGCACATTCGACGTCAGGAGAACCAGATGTGCGCAGACATGATGGACTTGAAGAAGTCGAAGACTAGGATCATCGAGTTGGAAGAAGAACTCAAGTTTACACGCGATGGATATGAGGAGGAAATTAAGACACTATTGGAGAAGAATGACGACCTGGTAAAGAAGATCGGAGTATTCATGGGAGATCCAGCGCCGGGAAGAGAAGACGACGATTCCACTTGCCCGGACAACTACATCATCATCGACGACACTGACTCCGACCCTAGTGATGATGACTATGAAGACAAAGCTGGAGCAGACATCAAGGAGTCTTCCACCGATCAAAATTTCTAGATGACCACCAAATGATTAGTAGTATTTCTCCCCCCATGTAATTAGTAGTAGTGAGCACCTTTCGATAGTTCTAGACCGCTTGTATGCCCTTGCTTGATTGATTGAGTGAAATGTTTGTGTTTTTTTCATGTGCATATGGGTAGTGCTTTCTCATTAGACCCCTTTTCTATTCTGATCTCTTCCATCTAAACCCATCAGATGCCTCCGAGACGTGACAACGGATTTGCCTTCCCGCCGGAGCTCACTCAGTTGATCCAGCCGCAGAACACCTTGATGCAATTGCTAGTTCAGAACCAAGGCAACAACAACAACAACAACAACCCGCCTCCAGTTGACAACCTAGCCCGTTTTCTGAGGTTACAGCCGCTGGTGTTTTCCAGTAGCACCGAGCCTATAGTTGCTGATGATTGGCTATGTCGTATTGGAAGAGAGTTGACCATCGCAGGTTGCACAGATGCTGAGAAGGCGCGCTTTGCCGCACATCAATTGGATGGACCCGTGCTACCTCTTGAGCTTGCGTTGGATTTCCCCGAAGAGGAGAGGATGATGCAGCAGAGCAGCGTAAGTATTTCCCTTAGTTTTTGAGAACCAAGGTATCAATCCAGTAGGAGGCCACGCTCAAGTCCCTCGTACCTACACAAAAACAATAGCTCCTCGCAACCAACGCGATTAGGGGTTGTCAATCCCTTCACGATCACTTATGAGAGTGAGATCTGATAGAGATGATAGATAATATTTTTGGTATTTTTGATATAGAGATGCAAAGTGAAAAGTAAAAGGCAAAGTAAAAAAGCAAAGCTAAATAAAAATGATGGAGATTGATATGATGAGAATAGACCCGGGGGCCATAGGTTTCACTAGTGGCTTCTCTCCAGAGCATAAGTATTCTACGGTGGGTGAACAAATTACTGTTGAGCAATTGACAGAATTGAGCATAGTTATGAGAATATCCAGGTATGATCATGTATATAGGCATCATGTCTGAGACAAGTAGACTGACTCCTGCTTGCATCTACTACTATTACTCCACTCATCGACCGCTATCCAGCATGCATCTAGAGTATTAAGTTAAAAACAGAGTAACGCCTTAAGCAAGATGATAGGATGTAGAGAGATAAATTCATGCAATATGAAATAAACTCCATCTGGTTATCCTCGATGGCAACGATACAATACGTGCCTTGCTGCCCCTTCTGTCACTGGGAAAGGACACCGCAAGATCGAACCCAAAGCTAAGCACTTCTCCCATGGCAAGAACTACCAATCTAGTTGGCCAAACAAAATGGATAATTCGAAGAGACTTGCAAAGATAACCAATCATACATAAAAGAATTCAGAGAAGATTCAAATATTATTCATAGATAGACTTGATCATAAACCCACAACTCATCGGTCTCAACAAACACACCGCAAAAAGAAGATTACATCGAATAGATCTCCACAAGAGAGGGGGAGAACATTGTATTGAGATCCAAAAAGAGAGAAGAAGCCATCTAGCTAATAACTATGGACCCGAAGGTCTGAGGTAAACTACTCACACTTCATCGGAGAGGCTATGATGATGTAGAAGCCCTCCGTGATGACGGCCCTCTCCGGCGGAGCTCCGGAACAGGCCCCAAGATGGGATCTCGTGGATACAGAAAGTTGCGACGGTGGAATTAGGTTTTTGGCTCCGTATCCGATTGTTTGGGGGTACGTAGGTATATATAGGAGGAAGAAGTACGTCGGTGGAGCTTCGGTGGGCCCACGAGGGTTGGGGGCGCGACTGGGGGTGTAGGGCGCGCCCCCCTACCTCGTGTCCACCTCGAAGCTTCCTTGGCGTAGGGTCCAAGTCTCCTGGGTCATATTCGGTGAGAAAATCACGTTCCCGAAGGTTTCATTCCGTTTGGACTCCGTTTGATATTTCGTTTCTTCGAAACACTGAAATAGGCAAAAAACAACAATTCTGGGCTGGGCCTACGGTTAATAGGTTAGTCCCAAAAATAATATAAAAGTGGAAAATAAAGCCCAATATAGTCCAAAACAGTAGATAATATAGCATGGAGCAATCAAAAATTATAGATACGTTGGAGACGTAGCAGGCATCCCCAAGCTTAATTCCTGCTCGTCCTCTAGTAGGTAAATCACTACAAGAAATATGTCAACTTGTGACCACCACTATTGGTCACTTAATTGTCACAAATTTCCATTTGTGACCTTTTTGTGACCAAAAACATAAGGTCAAAAGCTCGCCGTCGTAAACTGACTATAGCGACCTTTCTTCTGGAATGGTCGTAGACGTTTATGACCAAAATACGTCTACTGTGGTGTTTTGGTCACTAGCAACCTCCTCAGGCCACGTAGGCATCCAGCGTGGCAATCTGACGTGGCACAAGATTCAGCCCGGTCCAATTCGATTTTCTACATGGGCCTAGCCCAACAATTCGTCCTTTTTACTGTATTTTTTTCTTGTTAATTTTTGCTAGCTACATGGGCTTGGGCCATTAATTCGGCCTTTTTTTCTAAGATGCAGCCTTTTACAGTCTATTGATATTTTATTTTCGTCCTTTTTTTGCCACTGGTCCCACCAATCAGATTGGTCCCACTTGTCATGCTTATCACAAAATTGATCCCACACATCAAAAATTTCAAAATCTGTCAAACAACTATCATAACTTGGACCCCCTTGTCAGGTTCCATTTGACAGGTATTCAATACACAATCATTATTTCAAACAATCCAAATAGCAAATGAAATTCATCCAAAACAACACTACATTAGTCTATTACAAACATTACAGTATACTACAGCCCAGATAAGCCTACTACTGCCTACATTTACAACACATAATATGCTAGTCTTTGTTGATATGCTTCATAGTTTCGAACTTGGATTTGCACTTCACCTGTGCAAAAAACAAGAATGAACATATAAGAATAAGAATCTGTACAGAACATCAAACACTAGCCAATGAGGGATCCAATAACTTATAAGCAAGAATTGACAGCAAACATGTATTGATACCTAGTGTTGACTATATCTCCATCTAAACTGAATGTTGATCCAAAGTGTTGACTAAATCTGCATCTAAACTGAATACTCTTAACTGAACATAGACAAGAGATATGCTAATCAGGTGTCAGAATGATATCTGATTCAACAAGGTTAACCAAATTTCCCACATAGTTTTGGGTAAATTCTATTTATCTACAGTGATTGGTAGCTATTGATGGCAATGTGACAGTACAGACAGACTTGTGGCTGCTCATTCGTATTCAGGTAACTATGGCAGTGACGCAAATAGACTTGTGGCTGCTCATTCACTAGCTATGGCAATGATGCAAACAGACTTGTGGCTACTCATTCACATTCACAGCAACACTTCATCATTCATCTACAAGCAACTATTGACCATCATATCAGACGGGATAGGAAGGGTCACCTGACATATTGAACTCGATGCTGCAGAAGGCCGATGATGTGGTGGTACAGAGCAGGCCCTTTGTGGCTGGCTAGATGCGCCCCTCCTCCTCCTGCTCCTCGAGCAGGACAAGGACGGCGGCCGCTAGGCTCGTTGAGATCGGGATGCTGGGGGAGGCGAGCACGCCGTGAGGTACTCCATGGCGTCGGGCGCATCATGTGCGGCAGGATGCCGATCGCCAGGTTGACCGCGATCACGAACAGCAGCGTCACCAGCACCGCTGCCTGCACGCATTCTAGCCATGTTGACAGTGTCAGAAACTCGACGGATTTCAAAACAAAGTACTGTTGGTGCTGCTACCGCTGCAGAATTGGTTGGAGATGCACCCACCTTGTTGGTGTAGATGGTCCAGTTGGTGAAGAGCTCTGACAGCATGGCTCCGAGCTGCCCAAAGAGCGCACAGAGGCGCCCACGGAGATGTTGTCTCTGATGAACAGGGTACGTTGAGATTGCAAAGCAGTCCTCCCCTCTTGTCGCAGACACTGCACGACATCACATCTTTCAAAAAAGTTTAACCAGTCTCAAGTTAACTTGTGCAGTAAAAGTTACCCTACACCTACAAAACACAACCATGCATGTACAGGCACTATACGTACACAACAAGACATATCAACATAGACCATAAATGTTCAGGGTTATGCATGATGGATGTTGAGCACTTCTGTTGCTTATTCAGAGTAAAAAAGGGTACCCCAGAAAATTTAAACATATTCTGCTACACGGAACCATGAGCTATCCATTTAGCAAGAAGGGTACAGGAACAAACCATGAGCTATCTATCCAGCATATTATGCGCACGCGTGAGAATACTCAGGTATACTTAACTTGGGTTTAGTACCCAGGTACAGTTTAAAAGCATATCAGATTAGGTATAAAATCATGCACCTAGGTTTAACTTATCAGGTTTCTTCACTTTCAATTTACATAGCAGAGCAGCTAAATTGATTACCCAAAACATGCATGCTAGTGGTCTACTGGAAGCATCACAAAGTTAATGTTTTGCTTACCACACTGCTATCAAGAACCTCCCTACTTCAAAAAGAAAAAGAACAGACACTTCCAGTTTGTATAATCTGAAATTGAACACTGAAATTTAAGAATGAAAAGATGATTGAACACTGTAAGAGGTTAGCAAGTTAATTGTTGGTTTCATCACAAGTACCAGGACAGGTGTTGCAACAACCAACATAATTAAAAAATCCATAGACATGCACATACCACAACACATTTACTGACATTGATGGACGAGCCTAACACATTTACCAAGTCTGGATTTGCATGAACAAGATGACCAGTTTCACATCGGATTTGCATGAACATGTAAAACCTAGCAAGTATTTGCATGAACAAGATAATGACGTCCATCCAACAGAGACAATAAACCATCTTATCACAAGCATGATGCTGGACTCCATTGCCGGAATCTACAGCTAGGCACTCAAGCTTAAGGGGATCCTCATGTGGATCGAGCCTGCATGTTAATCTTTACACTAGCAGGGCCATTTCTGCAGGGACAACAAAGCAGAAGTGAAAGCAATTAGAAACAATTAAAGAGAGAAAATAATAAGGTAACATCACCAATAAATTGCAGATTTTGAAAGCAACTATAGTTATTCAGAAAACATGGTTGCTGCAACTTTAAGCCAAGCAATACACATTCATGTCAAATATACATGTGTAAGATACTAGAAGCATTTCATTGCATATCTAAGTGTACTGCTATAATTTTACGCCAAGCAGTGCACTAGTACATCAATTACACTAAGCCATAGCCCACTGTTTAAAATAGTATTTTATCATCATTCTTCAATAGCTTGAATTTCAGAACAGCCACTGTTTGTATTTTAATGAAAAACACCCCAAGCAAATAACAATAGATGGGCATTAAGACAAAAAAATTTGGCAATCGCAGCATCATGTTTCAGCAGCAATGCAGCTACGGACAACAATATGCATCGAATGGCAACAATAACATCAACAAGTAGAAATAGCAGCATGTCAATCACTGTATAATCAATCAGTAAGCACAAATAGCAGCAGCAAGCATTCTCTCAATCACAAACTACACTAATCAGCACCCCTCTCTCTCAATCTAAATAGCAGCAGCGAGCACGGCAGGAGAGCGAGTTGGTTATCCAACGGGAAGTCAGACCAATATGACATGGAAAGGAATCATCCACAGCACTCATATAGCACTACTGAAATGTATAGTATTTAACTAGAAGACCAAAGTTGTAAGGCATTCATTCATTCATTTAGCAAGTGTATTCAGAAAGCAGCAACTTGTGGCCATCGATTGCCGCGAGAGGGGGAGGGGGAGGGAGGTGCTACCTGCAGGGAAGGGAGCCATCCATTGGCGGAATGCAGGAATCAGGGAGCTTGTGTCTTCGTCATCCTCGCTTGCCTGCTGCTGCTTGGAATCGAGCAGATTGATGGGGCTTGGGAAACAGCACCGGTCTGGAGGTGGATGAAGCAGAGGAGCACCGCCGCGCTCGTCTCGGCCGGGTCAGGCGGCCTCCACCTCATGCCTGCTTGGTCGCCATGGCGCAGAGACGCACGTGGTTCCCTCTCGATTCGATTCGAGTCGATTCGAGAAGAAGCGCACCTTGTATAGTCGTACTGGCCTGCGTGCGGTTGGTGAGCAGAGGGGAGGAGTGGAGGTTGCTGGCGATGCTGCACCTCCGGCCTGCCTGCTCGGCCGCCATGGCTAGGGCTCCGAGCGCGCGCGCTGATGGAGATAGGGAAGGTTCGAGGGCAAGGTGGTGGCGGGAGGAGGCTCCTCCTCCTCTGCCGGCGGATCTAGGCGCGGCCTATGTGGGTCGCGTCGATCCGGCGGATTTTGCTGGAGAGAAGGGGAGGGGAGATGCAGATGGTGGGGGTCGCCGGCGTTGGGGTAGAGGGCGGAGGTCGCGGGGGGTCCGACGATGGGTAGTGGGCGGAGTCGCTGGCGTTGGGGCGGAGGTGCTCGGCGGCGGGGCTGGATTTGGGGGAGAAGAGCAGGAGGCAGAGACGAATCTGGATCGGGGAGAGGGGCGGCGGGGGAGGGGTCTAGATCGGGGAGAGGGAGACAGTAGTGCTTGACCTAGGGTTTCTCGGGAAGGAGGGGGTCGAGGGAGGAAGGGAGAAACGCTGGATCAGTAGGAGGCGGACGGCTCAGATCGAATACAGTGGGGTGATCCGTGTGCTGCGTCCTGATTGGTTCGAAAATGAGCTATTAAAATTTCCTCTTCTTAGTGTTAAAAACAAGGGAGGTTTGTGAGGCAGCTACCAAAAATATTTTGCAAAATGGCATCACTAAAATTTTCACTTAAGTTAGACCACCTTTCATCGATGATCATCAATTTATAGTTTGCTATTTATTTTCTAAAAAATCATTTTTAGATACAAAAGTAGCTATTTCATCATAGACAAACCAATAGTTTTGCATTATTAACCACCTAACTAAGAAGGGTCATGCGGGCAAATTTGATCACATTTTGAAATCGGCATACGAAATTCACAAAAAAAAATAAAAACCTTCACATTGTGTGATTATACATCTACGAGGATGCATCTTGGAATGGCAAACAATGTTGCCTAAGGAATTTTTCATTTTCTTTGGAGGAAAAAACCATTTTCCATTTTTCGAGTGCCCAAAAGGAGGTTTTTGTGAAGGACCTCCCAAATAATTGTTGCAAAATTGGACCAAATCATTTTTCTAAAATACTAGGCCATATTTAATGCACAATTGACCAAATGGTTGGGTGTAAAAAGTTTTGATCCACCTCTCGTGAAAAAGACAAATTTCCGCCGATTCAGTTGGAAGCGGGTCAAATTTGAACTGCAGCTGTCTCATAGTTTGCTATTTATTTTTTCCAAAAATCATTTCTAGGTACATAAGTACCTATTTAATCATAAAAACACCAAAAAAATTCCAAGATTCAACCACTAGCTAGGAATGGTCATTCCCGCCGTTTTGACCGCATTTTGAAACGGGCATAAAAAATTCAAAAAAAATCAAAAAATTGGGAAACCTTTGCATTGTGTTATTATATGTGGCCAAGTTCCCAATAAAAATAATAAACTTGTAATACGGCAATTATTTTAAAAAAGTGTTCTCAGAAACGAGCTATCACGTGTGGAGATCAATGGCTTTCAAGCCAAATGATCAATCTTATGGCCACATACATGGCATAGTTTGTTCAAATGATCTCATATTGTGCACAAGGGTGCATATTGGAATGGCAAACAATGTTGCCTAAGGAATTTTTCATTTTCGTTGGACGAAAAAACCATTTTCCATTTTTCGAGTGCCCGAAAGGAGGTTTTTTTGTGAAGGAACTACCAAATAATTGTTGCAAAATTGGACCAAATCATTTTTATAAAATACTAAGCCATATTTAATGCACAATTGACAAAATGGTTGGGTGTAAATTTTTTTGATCCACCTCTCGTGAAAAAGACAAATTTCCGCCGATTCAGCTGGAAGCGGGTCAAATTTGAACTGCAGCCGCCTCATAGTTTGCTATTTATTTTTTCCAAAAATTATTTCTAGTTACATAAGGACCTATTTAATCATAAATACATGGTTTGGTGGCGATACGTCGAGGTTTGGGTGGTGGACGAGGGCCCCAACTCTAGAGCGCGTAAACTCGCATGCCCGTCGCGTGGTCACCGCGTGACCGTAATGTTGCCATGTGTTCTGGGCAGCTTAGGCATGTCTAGTGGGTTGGACACTCCCCAGGTTGGTTCTAGCAAGAAAATTACAACATAAGATTCTCACGAGAAGACCGATCGATGCTCAAACATGAATTAGCAGCCAAGTGTTTGATTAGCGGTACGGGAAATGCACATGGCCAATGGGCGTGAGTTTTGGCTGAGGATGATCATCTACTAAGGAGAACGTCTTCACAAATTTTTAGCTCGAAAGGAGGATCCTAGGTGGTACTTGCTTTGCAAAGTACCACGCTGGACAAAAATATGAATGTTGAAGCTGGGCTCAAAATAATAAATGGATTGAGCTGAAATTTTGTGGAGGATGGTTATTTGGGCATAGGAAAGCATTGTAGAAAATTGATATCATTTGGACATGCCAAAGTAGTACTTCCTTCACAATGCTCTTCTATGGACAGAAACTTGGGAAAACTAGTGAGAGAGATTGGATGAATAAAATGAGCTCAAAATTGGTGTAGGTAAGTTACTTAGGTATGGTCATGCGCTGGTCAATTTTCAGATCATTTGGGTAAGCCTAGCTAGTACTTACTTCACAAAGCTTCTCTCAAGGTAGAAACTTTGGAAATTTCCCGAGAAAGATTTACTAGGAAAATTGAGATGAATATTATCATGTGGCAATGATTTGGGTATGAAAGAGTGCCCAAAAAGTTTGAGGGTAATAGGAGGGGTCTATATAACACTTGCTTTGCAACCTGGCAATTTGGCCATAAAATATAAATTGAACCTGGGCTCACATAGATGATTTGACTGAGCTGCAATTTGGAGGAGGGTGATAATTTGGGCATATGAAGAAACTGTATAAATTTCATGTCATTTAGAGATATAAAAAAGGTACTTACTTCACAATGCTTCTAGGTGGACAAAAACTTTGGAAATTTGCCGAGGAAGATTTGCTAGGCAAATGGAGCTGAATTTTGTCATGCGGTAATGATTTGGATAGGAAAGAGTGCCCAAAAATTCCTTGGGCAATCAATAATATATAAATAGCACTTCCTTCATAAAGTGTTGTTGTGAACGTAATAGGAAAATGAATATTGTTGAATTAGTTTTGAACTAGGCAAGGAAGGATTTTTACATATTTGATGAAGATATGACCCAAAGAATTTATGAGATTTTTTTGGGAATTTTGGGAATGATAGAAATATAGGTTGCTTCACAACCTAGGGAAAAAACTGCCACATGGACATGACACATAGGCAAAACTAATGAGATGGCGCCTAGTCATCACAACCCACCACAATCTACAAGGCTATGACCATCTATATTGGTCATTAACAACTAGAAATAAGGCCGCGGACTAGCACTGTTTGCTTTGTGACCATTTCGTGTAAAGAAATTACGACCTTTCTGACCAAAATGGTCGCATGGTTTAGGGTTTGAAGCCCCCTGAACAGCTTTCGACCAATTGGTCTAAAATGGTCATAAATTTATGACCAATTCTTCGAGGGTCACTGACAGAAGGTCATAAGTTGACATATTTCTTGTAGTGAATGATAAAAAGAGAATTTTTGATGCGGAGTGCTACTTGGCATAATTTCAATGCAAATCTTCTTAATTGTGGTATGAATATTCAGATTCGAAAGATTCAAGAGAAAAGTTCATATTGACATAAAAAATAATAATACTTCAAGCATACTAACAAAGCAATTATGTCTTCTCAAAATAACATGGCCAAAGAAAGTTATCCCTACAAAATCATATAGTCTGGCTATGCTCTATCTTCACCACAAGAGTATTTAAATCATGCACAACCCCGATGACAAGCCAAGCAATTGTTTCATACTTTAACATTTTCAAAACTTTTTCGATCTTCACGCAATACATGAGCGTGAGCCATGGATATAGCACTTATATGTGGAATAGAATGGTGGTTGTGGAGAAGATAAAAGGAGGGGGAGATAGTCTCACATCAACTAGGCGTATCAACGGGCTATGGAGATGCCCATCAATAGATATCAATGTGAGTGAGTAGGGATTGCCATGCAACGGATGCACTAGAGCTATAAGTATATGAAAGCTCATCAAAAGAAACTAAGCGGGTGTGCATCCAACTCGCTTGCTCACGAAGACCTAGGGCAATTTTGAGGAAGCCCATCATTGGAATATACAAGCCAAGTTCTATAATGAAAAATTCCCACTAGTATATGAAAGTGAAAAAATGAGAGACTCTCTATCATGAAGATCATGGTGCTACTTTGAAGCACAAGTGTGGTAAAAGGATAGTAACATTGTCCCTTCTCTCTTTTTCTTTTTTTTATTTGGGCCTTTTCTCTTTTTTTTGGCCTCTTTTTTTATATTATTCATCCGGAGTCCCATCCCGACTTATGGGGGAATGATAGTCTCCATCATTCTTTCGTCACTTGGGACAATGCTCTAAAAATTGATGATCATCACACTTTTATTTTTCTTACAACTCAACAATTACAACTCGATACTTAGAACAAATATGACTCTATATGAATGCCTCCGGCGGTGTACCGGGATACGCAATGAATCAAGAGTGATATGTATGAAAGAATTATGAACGGTGGCTTTGCCACAAATACGATGTCAACTACATGATCATGCTAGCAATATGACAATGATGGAGTGTGTCATAATAAACGGAATGGTGGAAAGTTGCATGGCAATATATCTCGGAATGGCTATGGAAATGCCATGATAGGTAGGTATGGTGGCTGTTTTGAGGAAGGTATATGGTGGGTGTATGATACCGGCGAAATTGCGCGGTATTTGAGAGGCTAGCAATGGTGGAAGGATGGGAAAAAGTGCATATAATCCATGGACTCAACATTAGTCATAAAGAACTCATATACTTATTGCAAAAATCTAGAAGTTATCAAAGCAAAGTATTACGCGCATGCTCCTAGGGTGATAGATTGGTAGGAAAAGACCATCGCTCATCCCCGACCTCCGCTCGTAAGGAAGACAATCAATAAATAAATCATGCTCCGACTTCATCACATAACGGTTCACCATACGTGCATGCTACGGGAATCACAAACTTTTAACACAAGAATTTCTCAAATTCACAACTACTCAACTAGCATGACTCTAATATCACCATCTTTATATCTCAAAACAATTATCAAGCCTCAATCTTTTCTTAGTATTCAAAGCACTCAAAAGATAGTTTCACAAATCTTGAATACCAAGCATATTATTATCAAGCAAATTACCATGCTATTAAGACTCTCAAAATAATCTAAGTGAAGCATGAGAGACCAATAGTTTCTTTAAAACAAACCACCACCGTGCTCTAAAAGATCTAAGTGAAGCACATAGAGCAAAATTATAACGCTCAAAAAGATATAAGTGAAGCAAATAGAGCAAAACTACATAGCTCAAAAGATATAAGTGAAGAACATAGAGTATTCTATCAAATTCCAATTCATGTATGGCTCTCTCAAAAGGTGTGTACAGCAAGGATGATTGTGGCACACTAACAAACAAAGAAACAAATAATACAAGACGCTCCAAGCAAAACACATATCATGTCGGTGAATAAAAATATAGCTCCAAGTAAATTACCGATGGAAGTAGACGAAAGAGGGGATGCCTTCCGGGGCATCCCCAAGCTTTGACTTTTTGGTGTCCTTAGATTATCTTGGGGGTGCCATGGGCATCCCCAAGCTTAAGCTCTTGCCACTCCTTGTTCCATAATCCATCAAAAGAATTCACCCAAAACTTGAAAACTTCACAACACAAAACTCAATAGAAACCTCGTGAGCTCCGTTAGAGAAAGAAAACAAAAGACCACTTCAAGGTACTGTAATGAACTTATTCTTTATTTATATTGGTGTTAAACCTACTGTATTCCAACTTCTCTATGGATTATAAACTATGTTACTAGCCATAGATTCATCAAAATAAGCAAACAACACACGAAAAACAGAATCTGTCAAAAATAGAACAGTCTGTAGTAATCTGTAACTAACGCAAACTTCTGGAACCCAAAAAATTCTACCAAGATTATACGGCCTAGACAATTTGTTTATTGATCAACAGAAATTGGAATCAGTATTTTATCACGTTCTTATGATGTTTAACAATTCGGGCACTGAACGCAAAGTTTCTAGAAATTACAGCAAGATCAAATAACTATCATCCAACAAGATCCAATAGGTCTAACTTGGCACAAACACTAATTAAACACAAAACCAGATCCAAACAGAAGGTAGATGGGTTATTTATTCTCTAACAGAAGAAAAACGCAAAAAACTAAAAATAAAATCAGGTTGCCTCCCAACAAGCACTATCGTTTAACGCCCCTAGCTAGGCATAAAAGCGAGGATAGATCTAGGTTGTGCCGTAGTAATAAGATAGATCGGTGAAACTCATTTCATATTCTCTACGTTCGGCAGCAAGTTTCCTTTGAGGCAAGCAAAAGTAATCAAAAGGGCTAAATTTAATAGGACAGAAGTCCCCAAGATCAATTTTAGGAGGTATAGGTTCCTCTTTCGGCCCTTCGTATTGCACAACCAATTCATCATTATAAGCATTCTTTTGACAAAACCTTGTGAGCCTAAACTCAAGAGAGCATCCTAGCTCGTTATTTCGAATAGCCAAATCATCATTAAGTTCAGAGATTCTATCAATTAAAATATTGGCAGGCACCTTTTTTCTAAGGTTTTCATTGAAAGCAATATAGTCAAGAGATTGAAGGCGCATAATTTCTTCTTGATCAAAGAGGATAGATTCGATGGGTGGACGACCAGCGTCCACCCTATAGTGCGCAAAGATTTCTTTGGCTTCTTTTATTATAAATCTGAATTCATGAGCCAAAAAGATAGTAGCGGCACGCTTAACAGAAGAATGTTCGATATTAGAAAATTCTAGGAAAATTCTTTGTATAGATGGGTGCATATGCATAAATTGCCTATCAAGTTCAACGATAAGCATGGCAATAGCGTCCGCAAGACTACTAGTTCTATGGAGAATAGAACCGCCCATAGAGGGCAAAGCATCGGCACAAGTAAAGAAATCTTGAATAACTCCTTTTCCAATAATATTACCACTACCGATTCGAAATCTTTTTGTATGATAGGTAGGGGGTTCTTCAGCAGGAGCATCAGAATTTTCTATGACATTGTTATCGCCCATATCAGCGATAACTTCCCCAATTTCAGACATAGCGACAAGCAAGCGAGAAAAAGGCAAACCGAGAAACAGAAGGAGAAGGAGATTGGGAGAGAGAGGGCGAATAAAACGGCAAGGGTGAAGTGGGGGAGAGGAAAATGAGGGGCAAATGGCAACTAATGTAATGCGGGAGATAGGGATTGTGATGGGTACTTGGTATGTTGACATTTTGCGTAGATTCCCCGGCAACGGCGCCAAAAATTATGCTTTCTACCTCTTGAGCTTGCGTTGGATTTCCCCGAAGAGGAGAGGATGATGCAGCAGAGTAGCGTAAGTATTTCCCTCAGTTTTTTAGAACCAAGGTATCAATCCAGTAGGAGGCCACGCTCAAGTCCCTCATACCTACACAAAAATAATAGCTCCTCGCAACCAACGCGATTAGGGGTTGTCAATCCCTTCACGGTCACTTACGAGAGTGAGATCTGATAGAGATGATAGATAATATTTTTGGTATTTTTGATATAGAGATGCAAAGTGAAAAGTAAAAGGCAAAGTAAAAAAGCAAAGCTAAATAAAAGTGATGGAGATTGATATGATGAGAATAGACCCGGGGGCCATAGGTTTCACTAGTGGCTTCTCTCCAGAGCATAAGTATTCTACGGTGGGTGAACAAATTACTATTGAGCAATTGACAGAATTGAGCATAGTTATGAGAATATCCAGGTATGATCATGTATATAGGCATCATGTCTGAGACAAGTAGACTGACTCCTGCCTGCATCTACTAATATTACTCCACTCATCGACCGCTATCCAGCATGCATCTAGAGTATTAAGTTAAAAACAGAGTAACGCCTTAAGCAAGATGATAGGATGTAGAGAGATAAATTCATGCAATATGAAATAAACCCCATCTGGTTATCCTCGATGGCAACGATACAATAGGTGCCTTTCTGCCCCTTCTGTCACTGGGAAAGGACACCGCAAGATCGAACCCAAAGCTAAGCACTTCTCCCATGGCAAGAACTACCAATCTAGTTGGCCAAACAAAACAGATAATTCGAAGAGACTTGCAAAGATAACCAATCATACATAAAAGAATTCAGAGAAGATTCAAATATTATTCATAGGTAGACTTGATCATAAACCCACAATTCATCGATCTCAACAAACACACCACAAAAAGAAGATTACATCGAATAGATCTCCACAAGAGAGGGGGAGAACATTGTATTGAGATCCAAAAAGAGAGAAGAAGCCATCTAGCTAATAACTATGGACCCGAAGGTCTGAGGTAAACTACTCACACTTCATCGGAGAGGCTATGATGATGTAGAAGCCCTCCGTGATGACGGCCCTCTCCGGCGGAGCTCCGGAACAGGCCCCAAGATGGGATCTCGTGGATACAGAAAGTTGCGACGGTGGAATTAGGTTTTTGGCTCCGTATCCGATTGTTTGGGGGTACGTAGGTATATATAGGAGGAAGAAGTACGTCGGTGGAGCTTCGGTGGGCCCACGAGGGTTGGGGGCGCGACTGGGGGTGTAGGGCGCGCCCCCCTACCTCGTGTCCACCTCGAAGCTTCCTTGGCGTAGGGTCCAAGTCTCCTGGGTCATATTCGGTGAGAAAATCACGTTCCCGAAGGTTTCATTCCGTTTGGACTCCGTTTGATATTTCGTTTCTTCGAAACACTGAAATAGGCAAAAAACAACAATTCTGGGCTGGGCCTACGGTTAATAGGTTAGTCCCAAAAATAATATAAAAGTGGAAAATAAAGCCCAATATAGTCCAAAACAGTAGATAATATAGCATGGAGCAATCAAAAATTATAGATACGTTGGAGACGTATCAACTAGCAGCCTCATGGTGGGAGAATTACACGACCACTTTCCCCATAGCCAATGTCACTTGGGACCAGTTTCAGCAAGCTTTCCGCACAACCCATGTCTCAACTGGAGCTATGACTATGAAGAAGTGCGAGTTTCTCAACTTACGCCAGGGGAACCATACTATGGCTCAGTACGTGGATGAGTTTAGCAAGTTATCTCGCTATGCCCCTGATGATGTGGCCACATATGGAGCGAAGCAGGAGAAGTTTATGGAAGGGCTGAATGATGAGATGAGCATGCAGTTGATGGTAGCAACCTTCAACAACTACCAGGAGTTGGTAGATAAGGCTCTTATGATTGAAGGGAAGCAGCAGCAGATTGAGAGCCGTAAGAGGAAGTATGGACAAGGACGGTATAACTCAGGAGCTCAGCAGAAGCCTCGCCTAACCCCGAACTCGGGAGGACTTGTTCATAACCATGGAGGTCATAACCATGCCGGAGGAGGTTTGCATAACCACAATGGTTCTAAGAATGGGAATGGAAACGGAACTAACAACAATCAGAACCGCCCCAATCTAGACACACCCACCAAAAGAGATCTAAGTCACGTTACTTTCTTTAAGTGCGGGAAGACTGGACACTATGCCACGGACTGCCCTAAAGGGAAGAATGGAAATGGAAATGGGAGCGCTGGGAAGAAGCCCAATCCATTCAACAAAGGACAAGTGAACCACGTTAACGTGGAGGAGGTTGAAGAGCATCCAGACGCGGTTATAGGTAAGTTTTTGGTTAAGTCATTTACCGCTCTTGTCACTACAAAAAAATACACTTCCGTGATGATACGTGTTTGTCACAGTACGTCGCTTTTTTTGTCATGCATGTACATCCGTGACAAATTTATGACAGAATCAAGATAGTCATACCTTTGCTGTCGTAGAAGTGTTCCATGACATTATCAAAATTATCATCACGGAAGTGTCCACTTCCATGACGATAAATCGCGCTTCACAGAAGTGCTTTCTTCAAGGGTGACCGACACATGGCATCCACCGTAACGGAATGCCTTAAGCTATCGGGTCGGGTTTTGGATCCGATAACCCGTTAAAAGCCCCGACCAATGGGAAATTTCCACGTGTAAAATTCTTATTGGTCGGACGAAACACGTGTCAGCTCGTCAGTGGGTCAGATAGGCGCCTATGATACGTCGACACGTGGCACGGCCCAACAGAGGCCCATTCCTGTGAAAAGGCCGGCCCGTTTGACTTGGTCAAAAGGTGGCGGGCCGGCGCTTGGAAAGCATGTTAACGGCCTGTTCGCATATAGCCCATTTACAGCCTGCTAAGCCAAGGCCCGTTACGCCCTCTCCGAATTAGGCCCAGTAGCGTCATCTGGGCCGTCCAATATGATTCCAGCCCATTTTCACTTCCGGCCCATGTATAGAACATGATGTCTTTCGGCCCATATGAGGCCCTTTGTAACTCTTGGCCCATTAGCGGCCCGTGCTGAAACTGGCCCGTAATGAACAGTGTATTACTTTACACCCATTAACGGCCCGTGGTGAAACTGACCCGTAATGAATAGTGTATCACTTTATACCCATTAACGACACGTTATTCCGTTGGGCCGTTTCCAGCCCAAGTTAACTTTCGGCCTTCTGAGGGCCCATTTATTCTTGGGCTCATTTGCAGCATTCGGTTACTTACGGCCCATTACTATCATTTTCTGCTTGTGGGCCAAATTCAGTCCGTCGTTACAGTCGGCCCGATTGTGGACCGTTAGTCTGTTGGGCCAATTTCATAGCATCACCAAATACGGCCTATTAACGGCCCGTTATGGTCAAACCATACAACGTACGATTTCCATTAAAGGCCCGTCTACGGGCCATTAAAGGCCCGTACAAGACCCGTAAATGAGCCGGCGGCCCATGGATCCTACGAGACGTACAAGGCCCATGGATCCTACGAGATGTAGAAGGCCCATGGATCCTACGAGACGTAGAAGGCCCATGGATCCTACGAGACGTAGAAGGCCTATGGATCCGACGGCCCGTGAAGGGCCATGGTCGGGCGAATTGGCCCCTGTTTGAACGATATAGCATATTCAAAGAATTATCCTACTCAATACTATCACCTCTGAAAAGCCTACACTATTAAAACAAAGAGATCAAGGCATAGAAAGGTAGAATAATCCTACACTATACAATAAAGTAATTACAGCAAATTCTACCCACTTGGCATTATGGTTCGGCACAGGTGATAATAAAGCATACACAAACAACAAATTACATACACTAGGCAAGTACAGCTCATACATCATGGACGCGCATCAACTTAACTCCATTTGAACTATAATCTCTTCAGAAAATAGGATTGGCCGGATTCAGATAGCACAAATTTCAGTCTGCAAAATCTCCAATTCCTTCATGGTTACCTCAGTGTCTTGTTTTATTTTTTGGACTCCTGCATCTAATACCTGCATGTCCAGTCTCAACTTGTTGATTATACGTTGACAATCATGTACACGTTGTCTTGCCACCTCTAGTTGATGCTCAAGAACATCAGCACATTCCAATTCCAATCCATAATCATTCGGTAACGGCCATGCCGCACTGCTCGCAGATCTTTGTGTTGATGTCACTTCATCCTGAAATGTTTCTGTAAGTACACATGACTAGGGCAAAAATATAGTTACAACAGTGAAGCGAACAAGAAACTATTTTGTACTACATGGCGAAATAGGACTAACAACAATGTTACACGTCACCTAAAAAAATGTTACACGTCATGAAGCATAAGCAGGTGATATTTTAGAAATTATAAAAAAGATAGTCTGTGCAGCCTGCATACAGAAATCCCTCTTAGCTCACCAGAGGAGCATGATGTTGGGGCCCAATCGGAAACACAGACAAGTTACAAATTTAGACAGCACGTTGCGTATAAGTAAGCAAGCAGTTGGCCATTCTGTGCCTAAATTAAAGTCTTAGGGAGCATAATGAATTGCAGAGGGTTTCATACAAACATACTACAGCAGGCAAAACTATGCAATCATTAGCGTAGTATAAACTAGATTGTGAGCCTCATGCAATAATAGTTGGTTAATAGACTTCAAAGCTTCAGGCACACTTCGGCAGATTAATTAAATGGTAAGGCCTTTAATTATGTCAACTAATATACAAGTACCGAACATCAGGCATGATTATTTGGGCATCTCATCAAGGTTGGAAAAAGCGGTAGGCGTAAGCGAGGCGGTTAGCCTTTGCCTAGTGCCTAGGCGGTGCTTAAGCGCCCTAGGCGCAGCCTAGGCGGTAATATAGATTCTACTATCAGGGTGTATTTTTGGTTATTATATGTGTACTGATGTTAATTTAGGGCAGATAAATAAGTTAAGTACCAGCTACTACCATTTGAATATGTGATGTTTGGCATTTCAGTGCAATATGGCATGATTTCTCGCTTGGGTAAACAATTTGTTGCATGCACTGCCTAGACTACGATTTATGCCCTAGGCGAGGCGTTTGGCCGTCGCCTAGCGCCTAGGCATGCCTAAGCGCCTCCTAGGCACTGCCTTTTGCAACAGAGCATCTCATTAACTGAGGACAAATAAAGCAATTGAAAAGAGAAAATTAACTATGCCTGAAACAAACAAGAAATTGAACTGTTGAGTTGCATACAGTGACTTACCTTAGTAGGTTGAAGAGGCTCAGCGCAGCTCCTACTTTTCTTGCAAGGCTCCTTCCTAACATCTTGTACTTGGAAATCCTCAATCTTATCTTCATTACACCCCCTCTGCAAGGTGACACAAACTAGTTACTCGTCTCCTTGGAAGATAAATATGCATACTTTCCAGTCTGTGAACACAAAAGGATGAGATAATAACAGAACAACAACACATAATGAAACATGCCGCATCTCTTGCACTTGCACACAATGAAATGAGCATTTACTATGTCTGCACCATGTAAAAACTAGGCATACCTTCGAACTGGATCTCCAGGTACTCTTGGAGAGCCTACTGTAGTGTACAGCCAAACCTTTATGTCACCTATGAGTTAGACAAGGCCCCACTATAGCAGCCCTTAGTGTTTAAATCGTTGACAAGCTCTGTTAGAGTGTTAGGTCAAGAACAACAAGTAATCAAAGCAAACAGTCCTAGTATGGCTGGGTGATGCAAACAATTAATTGAACAGAAGTGTGAGCAAATCTTACATATGAAGAAAAGAAGCAAAGAAGGAGGCTTAAATACCATCACTTGACTGACCAGATTTAAGGGGCATTTAAACATCATGTGCAGCGTATGAACTAACATAAACATTGCATATTCCAGATTCTACAATGGAATGCACATGTATTAGGTTATGCCATGTATGATTATGCCTAAATGTACAGATAGCAGGCAGGAGTGATTCATCATTGCACGCACAATTGAATTGCAGGTTAAGGGCCAGTTCGATTCCGCCTTTTCAGGGCATATTGTCAAAATAAGCCATAAAAGATGTAAAGAAGTCATTTTTCAGTTATGGGCTTGCGCTCAACTAATTTCGCTTTGGAGGGGGGTGTTTCGGGTAGAACCTCACTAAAAATTGAAGGGAATGGGAATAGTGAAATGACTCTGTTGTCTGCCTATATTACACTCAAAATGCAACTGCTGACGCCCGTGTCACACCTGACCCTCAAGTAAAAACAAACACGCAAGCATTCATTGACCTGCCCGCTTGCATCTCCTCTCCCCTTTCCCTCTACCTCGATCCCCTGCCTGCAGCACTAGGGTTCCTCCAGCGAGCCGTCGCCACTGGTCCCATCTGGCCTTGTCCTCGACGATGCTCTGTCCAGCTAGGCTACATGGCCGGCGCGTAGGGGCAAATCTCCCTGGCTTCTCCTCCCTCTGGCATCGCCCCTCATTCTCATGGTCTCCAGCAGCTGCTCCACTGTGGTTCGTCCAACGCACTACTCCAGCGGGCGCTGCACAACTACGGCTGATGCCACACTGCGACAGAAGGCACCTTATTCCCCCTCCCCTCCTCCCAGGCCATGGCCTTGAGGTGCTGTTGAAGGATGAGCTCATCTAACAAGGTGAGGATCTCCTCTGATTTTTTGCCAAATTTTCATTCTGATCCACTATATGATGAATTGCTATGAGCTGCTTCTGCTGCTGCTATATGATGCATTGCTATGAGCTGCTCCTGCTACTGCTATATGATGCACTAGCGGTGTGACCCGCGCATTTGCGCGGCTAGATTTCTTAAAATGTGTTTTTATATCTAAATTAGCATTGAGATGTTGTTATAGGATGGTAGACTTGCAAACTTGCAGTATTATATTGAAATGCATAATGCAGAAACTCCTTTGTAACAAATAATTGTAGCCAATATGTGTATTATGAGAAAATATTAGTAGACTAAGGTGAACATGTTTTATCATGTGTGATAAGTACTGTTTGCAACATATTGGGTGCATGACAACGGGAAGTCATATCATTTTGGTCTAGCCATGCCATTTCAAGCTATATTGTTGTCTG
Organism: Triticum urartu; assembly: GCF_003073215.2. Taxonomy (NCBI): domain Eukaryota; kingdom Viridiplantae; phylum Streptophyta; class Magnoliopsida; order Poales; family Poaceae; genus Triticum; species Triticum urartu. The sequence continues at coordinate 587,867,703 of NC_053023.1, read as the reverse complement.
TCTTCAATCCACAATTATTAAGAAACAACCTATGGAAACATAATATGTAACATTAAGGTCTAGTATAGTCCCCTCATCAATATTACAGTTTGATAACGCAATATCACAACATGCTTCCGCACATATTAATATAATCTTCACCTAATTATGTATGTTTCTTAGGTATCTAGCATAATATAAAATTATTTGTGTGTTCAACAAAAAAAAGCCAAAATGACCTCATCTCTAAATTATGGCATATCTATGTATTTGGTACAAAGAGGTTGTGATGTCAAAATAGTCTAAGGAAAGTTTGCCAGTTTTTTTTTCTATTTTTATCCTTGTATCCATACATGTACTCTTATTTCTATTTAGCTTTAAGAATTGTATTAGCTGCTTTCATCTCTTAAATTGAAGACATAGTTTCACTATAAGAAAAAGGGTAGTGGAAGTACAATTTATATCTTCACTCTTCAGTGCCGCTCATTCGTGCGGTTAGAATTGCTATTTTATTTATTGATGGTATTTTTCTCCATATCTTTTTTATTTTATCTATCACCGCATCCTAATTTATACAAAAAGTCAAAATGTGCATTTGACAAAACATGATTACAATTTTTATTTTGATTTTACAATATAATATATATAATTCCTTTTATTCGTAGCTTAATGCAAATTACTATACCAATTTCTATGCTCTCAGGTAAATTCTCATTTGGACCAATTGGATGACCTTTCTCATGTCTCCAGTATATCCAGCATAGTTGAAGCTACCAGATGTTTTGGTGGGTTGGCGTTAGTTGCACGTGGACCTCTCTGGGATCAGTATGGCTTGTGCAAAAACAAAAGTATGGCTCGTGCATGTATACTCCCTTGTAGACTGAAATATTTATGCATGATATTCTATTCCTTGGAGAGTCACTTGTTTCCTTTGTAACACCTATATTTTTAGGAGTTTCTCACTGAGAAATTCCAATCATTCATGATATGTTCCTGTGTACCATCACAGCTTTAACTTCCCTATTAGAAGTACTTCATCGCATAAAATTAGCACATCCCTAATAGGTCAAACATGAGGTTTTTAAATAATAGAAAATTTTACCTCTCCATCTCTTTTTTTTGCGGAGTTACCTCTCCATCTCTAACAGTGCAGTTCTCCTGCTTATTTTGTAATAAGATATATCTCAATTTTCCTCCCTCTGATCCTTTCATCTACTCATAGTATCCATACTGAGTTCAGTAACAACAATATACATGTATATTACTTTTAACTAAGGGTCAATAAACAATTGACCTACTGGTATTAGCAAAGAAAAAAGTAAAAGCTACATGACACATCTTTCTTTAATCGAATCTAGTCTATGTATTTTGAAAAAATTAATCCAAAACGATTGGACACCTGCAAAATATAGAATACCAAGCAACACATTGCTTGTCAGGAAATTTAGTAGCAGCATTATTGGAGTAGTTTTGAAATAACAAAACATACTCCCTTCCTCTTAATATACATTGCATACTCCCTTCATACTGAATTAACCTTGTGGATTTTGATATTTTTTTCCATAAACATAGTCAAACTTTACAACGTTTAACCTAGGATAAATCTAAAATGCAATGTATTATTTTAAATGAAAATGCAACATATTTTGAGGGAGTATACATTGTCTGCCAAGAGCCGCTCAAATTACAGCATTAAAGTTTATGGAACTGAACGACCAAACTACTTTGCACAACAGGAACTGAACAATGTAGAAAAGAGACACGGGCTCATCTCTGCGGAAGTATGCCTATTCTTTCCAATTCTTCTAAGGAGCACGCCACCATAACATGAACGTGTACCAATTTCAACTGAGACCAATAGATCTTGTGCTTATCACAAATATAAGGAATGTAAACATCTATGTTTCAAAATTCAGTAAATCACTATGTGACATCCTACAATTAACTCTAGCTACCAGATTGTTGCACCGACTGACAGTGCTCTTTAGTGGTGAAAATTTGTTACCCTTGACACATCTTCCACGACACTTTTGATTCAACATGACACCTTTGACAAATAATAAAATGTCTCCTCTAAAATCATGGGATAATAAATCTGGACTTAAACAAAAGAGAGATTTTTTTTGTTATTGTTGTATTCTCATCTAGTCTTTGCATAGATGCAGAGATCTTAACTGCTTATTTTGAATCCAGCTTTTCATCGTGCATGCCAAACCATGAGCTCGTGTAAGTTGGGTGTACTGGATGCAGGCATGGATGGTGGACGTTAAAAGCTAATCTTGATGCTTGCCGGCGAACTCATCCGAATTTCAGTGTGTTGGTGCGAGGCCGCACAGCCAGTCCATGGCTTCTTGAGGCTAGATGATTGCTTGGCATGCCTCGGAGAGGTTCTTTGGGTCTGAGAATCATACAATTCTGCTCGCGATATGCGGGTAAAAACGCGAGCCTGCTTCTCCTCGCGATGCAGCAGCGGCGTATGTCGGAATAGAATGCAGATGCATATATCATCTTCCGTGAGCTTTTTTCTGCATGGATCTCCCGTGAGTTATTAACCAAGTTAAGTAAAAAAAGAGGTGGCTGTTTTGATTATTTTGGCTCTTTCCTTTACTAGCACCGTGATTTTTTTTCATTACTTAATTTTATCTCTTGACTATATTTGTCTTTGATGACGGTCTCTCTTTCCTTCTATAACACCATGATTTTTACGTTTTCCTAATTTTATCTCTTGATGATTTTTTTTCTCAACCATTTCCTGACTATTTATACCATGAAAAAAGGTAGCGCCCCCTCAAAAAAAAAGGTAGCGCAAAAGTTTTTTTTTCAAGTTGAACATTATTGTTTCATTGTAAAGTTGTCCCGTACGTGGTCAGGGATCTCCCGTGAGTTATTAGCCATGTTATATAAAAAAAGTGATTCCTTTGATTACGTTGGCTCTTCCCTTTCCAAACAGCGTGATTTCTGTGTTTCCTAATTTAATCTCCCGACTATTTTGCTTTGGTTACGTTGTCTCCTTCCTTTTTTTTGAGGGGACCCTGACTTGTATGTTTCCAAATTTTATCTCCTAACTATTTAAGGCAAAAAAAGGTAGCGCAGGTATGTCTAGCGAGCATGTTTTTTTATCTCCTATTAGAGTCCGAACCAAAATTGTTAACATGTTCCTTCTTTCACGTACAACAGACATGATGGTGCCTTTTAAACTTGTTTTTTTTTTACGTGCCTTGTAAACTTGTCTCATGCACATAATATTGGTTGCTTTTTGTAGACCGATCCATGTACGTGACATACTTCATAGGTGCAAAACAATGCACGCAAATATTATTTGTATGTAACGTTTACATCTTGAAATCTCAGCCGTTTATATCTAAAATTAATGGCTTAGATAATTTAATCTGTGTGGATGAACGTGGTGTCTCGTTTTACTTCTGTTATAATTATATAATAGATTGCTATGAGCTGCTGCTGCTGTATGTTGAGTTGCTATGAGCTGCTGCTGCTGTTATATGATGAATTGCTATGAGCTGCTGCTGCTGCTATATGATGAGTTGCTACAAGCTGCTCCTGCTGCTGCTATATGATGAGTTGCTACAAGCTGCTCCTGCTGCTGCTATATGATGAGTTGCTACAAGCTGCTCCTGCTGCTGCTATATGATGAGTTGCTACAAGCTGCTCCTCCTGCTGCTATATGATGAATTGCTATGAGCTGCTCCTGCTTCTGCTATATGATGAATTGCTATGAGCTGCTCCTGCTGCTGCTATATGATGAATTGCTATGAGCTGCTGCTGGTATATGATGAATTGCAGACTGCTGCTGCTGTATGATGAGTTTTTATGAGCTGCTGCTGCTATATGATGCTTTCAGGTGGTGCTGCTATACGATAATAACCAGCCACTTGGACCATCGAATTTCAATAAATAATTGTTCTTCATTTAAATGTGGGTCATGCGTTCTTCGTTTAAATTAGGCAATGTGATCTCTATGGAAAACATTGACCAAAGTAGATTGTGCCAAGTAGATGGTATCTTTGTATTTGCATTTTGAGCAAATAGTGATGGTCTGTTTTCCTATCATATTAATTACTGCACTGGGTTCAATTTGTGATGTTTGCAAGTCAAATTAATTTTCATATGGGCAGCAAAATGAAAAAAAATATAATGCAATCTAGACTTTCCACTGATCATACCAAAGATAAGCTGAAAACGCAATGAAAAGAACTGGTTGGCTTATTACATGGAGCTTATATTCACAGGTGCTTATTTTCTTAGGATAACTCGTAATAACTGTCCCTAAGAAACTTGGCTAATAGAACTGGCATACAAATAACATGTCACGATGATTGCAATGGAGGAGTGACGTACCATAGCACACTGTATAGGCTCACCGCTGCCTCTCCTTTTTTTGCGATGTTCCATGAAATTGCCACATACATCTTGTACTTCTTCATTGTGTAACCCTATCTACAAGTTGACACGGCTAATTTCAGACATCTCTACATGATACTACATTGCATATCCCTTGCGCATATTTAAACCACCATTTAACGATTGTGTGCGTACCATAAACTAGCCATGGCTCTGTATGCTGGACTAGCAGGCACTCTTAGGGAGCCTAATGTAGTGCACTGGAATTCCTACATGCCACCTACGATTTTGTGTAGTGTACTGCCCCTGTTCCTAAATATATGTCTTTGTAGAGATTCCAGTATGAACCACATACAGATGTATATAGATGCATTTTCGAGTGTAGATTCACTCATTTTGCTCCGTATGTAGCCTATAGTGGAATCTCTAGAAAGACTTATATTTAGGAACGAAGGTACGAGGTAGTATCATGTATGACATCTACATATCTAATTTAGCAGCCAGTAGTAGAAATCATTGTCTGCACAAAAGGGATTACTGGTCGAAAATCCTAGCAAAGCACGCTGGCAGGCACAGAACAATACAAGAGAGAGAGACGCGCTTACAAGATCATAGCAATGCCTCAGTCCAGGATCTTGGTTGGCCAAGCTGTTAGATCCAGAAGAAACATCGTCCTTATAGTTTTTGCCAGCTGCATAATAGGTAACAGCGACCGTTTAGTATATTTGAAGTACATCGGGCAGGTGATGCTGGACGGGTTTAAAGGTGACAAGTACATAGGCCGTAGCGGGTGCTTGGCATCTCTCCAGACTGTGGGAATCAGGTTAGAAACGTCGAGGGTGATGATGCTGCGCTGGCTGTCGGGGTCCGGTAAGGAGATCTAGAACCGTCGAGTAGGGTGTTTGTGGAGCGGCTCCTGTAGGGTGGACTATGGTGTGGGCGAAGCGGATCTATGGCCGTGGACGAGGGCGTAGGTGAAGCTGCTCCGGTGGTTGGGTTAAGGATGGTGTTGATGATGCGGATATGCGGCCATGGACGGGGCGTCAGAAGCTGCTCTGGTGGTTGGGTTAAGGGTGGTGTCGACGATATGGATCTGCGGCCATGGCTGCTCCGGTAGGTTGGATGAGGGTGCGAGGAAGCGGATCTGAGGCCGTGGACTTGCGAGTTGGCAAAGCAGCCCCGGTAGGGTTGAGAATGGTATAGGCGAAGCTACTCCGGTAGGGTTGAGGAAGGTGTCGGCGAAGCGGCTCCGGTAGGGTTGAGGAAGGTGTCGGCGAAGAGGATCAGAGGCCGTCGACGGGGGCGGCGGTGGGGCGGCTCCGGGGGGTGTGGACGAAGCGTCTCCGGTGGGGAGTACGAATGAGCCGCTGCAGATGCGCGGCGGTTGACGAGAGTACCGGCGAAGCAAATCCGGCGCCGTGGACAAGGCCGACACTGAATGGGCTGTGGTACAGTGGTGGATGAGCAGTCTACTTGTTTCTAGGGGAGGTGGGAGGGGTAGATGCGGCCGCAGAAGCAGATCCAGTGAGGTGGACGCCGCTGGCAGTGAATGGGCTATTGTATGCCGGTGGATGAGCAGTCTAGGGTTTCGAGAGGGGAGGGGAGAAAGGGCAATGAAGTACGGACGGCGTGATGTAAGATGCTCTGGTGCTGTGGAGTTAGTCATTTTTGCGGGAGGGGGAGAGGAAATGAGGGTGCCGTGTAGTGGGGGAACCAGAAGTCACCAAAGCAGCCCCGACCTATCATGTAGATGAGGGCGGTATTGTAACTATTGGTCTCCATGCACCAAGGACAAAAGGCGGATTTCGCATGCTAAAGACTAAGGTGGCGGAAATTTTAGAAGGAGGCGGGAGATTTTGCCGCCCGCGGGATTTCGTATCCAAATTCAACTAATTTTGGACCGTGCTAGCGGGAATGTCATGCTAGACTGTATACATGGGGCATGCGTCAGCAGTTAATAACTGGTGTGAAGTCCACCCGAGAAAAAAGACAATAACTCGGGATGATGCGCCGATAACTTGGACGTTCACACGGGCGCGACCAATCGTACGGGTGTAGTGGCGCGTTCACAAAAAAATGGATCAAACACTCAGCCTATGTATTTCTCGTGTAAATAGATGATTTAGTGCCATTGGTTATTTACTTTAAACATAATGCATTGACGTGTTAGTGTAGAGGTGCACAAAAAGAAATGGATATTGTAGTCAGCTAATTAAAAGTGTTACCTCATATGATTACATAGCCTCCATTTCATAAATTGCGTACCCGTTGAATTCATATATGAATATGACATATATTATTTCAAAATAGAAACTTAAATCATCCAAGACTAATGAATTTGAATGCAAGAGTAACAATGGTGCATGTTCATGATAGCTACATTGGTTGTTTGAAGAAACATCACTGTAACTTTGGCATGCACAACTAAACAGGCTTATTTAAATAGAAAAAAATGTGATATGTGAGTGTCCAATCTTTATAGCATTGAATCGATATTGTACCTTTGGCCACGATACGAAGTAGATATTGACTTATGTTCAAGCGATGCACGTCCACGATCGCTAGATAGTGATACGTGAATGAATTGTGCAATCTCTCTCACACGCATACATATCTCATTTCCCTGTGGGCATCGGAATCACACACGTGCACTTCGTGTATTTCTCTCCCTCCGTCAGGGTTAAATTCGTCTTTCTACCCCGTCCTACAAGTCTCTCACACAGAAACACACACGATCTCTATGTCTAACACGCCCACCCCTTTAATTCTGCCCACCCACAGCCACTAATGTCTCTCACACATTTGCTATCTACCTATCCCTTAATATATCTAGATATGTGTCACACAAACTCCTTCTCCCTACTAGCAAGATGCCCATGCGTTGCACGGAACATCAAGATGCATTTGTATGAGAAGTTTATCTTGTGGGAGAAAAGGATGAACGAGGGAATGCCTTATTTGCAAATGCGGAGAGGGGTGTGGTATCTTTTTGCAAAATTGTCATAGTTTCCTTCCTGTCCGTCGGATATAAATCGGATGGCCTATATTGCAGGATGGCAGGAATACCATCATCACCAACTCTGTTTTTTATAAGAGTAGAGATATGTGAGTGTCACTGCCCCCCCCCCCACACACACCCACACTTCCCAACACCGAAGGAGTAGGGTGACACCTCGATCTTGATACTAATCTATCGACTGGCTTCTCTCTCAAACATACACACACACACACACACTACCCGACACCGAAGGAGTAGGGTGGCACATCGATCTTGATAATAATATATCTACTCCTCTTTCAAACACACACACACACACACACACTTGCTAGTTGTGCCTCTGTGCCTACCGTGCACACTCTCAATACGTCTTTCTCTCCCTCCCCCCCCCAACAATGACAGCATAAGGGTGACAACTCGATCTGATCATAATCTGTCAATTGGTTTCTCTCTCAAACATTGTGTCTCGGTGCCTCGCTCGGTAGCCCCCTCGCTATGTAGACTTCTCGCGTGCACAGCTGTAGTGACGATGACGCTGAACCCAGTGTGCCTTGTTTTTACTGGCCTCATGTGATAGTTTTCACCATGTTTTCTGTTAATTAATAAGGCAACATTTTCTTTGTTACTACTAGTGAATCTGAAATTATTCGGGGCAGACATAAAATATATCACTTCAACCCAATTATCGCAGCAACTATTTTAAAAGAAATTAGCTAGCTGCCCGTGCGTTGCACGGAACATCAAGATGCATTTGTATGAGTAGTTTATCTTGTGAGAGAAAAGGTTGAACGAGGGAAGGCCTTATTTGCAAACGTGGAGAGACGTGTGGGAATATTTTTGCAAAATTGCCATAGATTCTTTCCTATCCGTTAGATATAAATCCGACGGCCTATATTGCAGGATGGCACGCACACCATCATCAACAACTCGTTTTCTACTCCCTCCGTCCAAAAATACTAGTCATCAAAATGGATAAAAAGAGATGTATCTAAAACTAAAATACGTCTAGATACATTTTCTTTTATCCATTTTGATGACAAGTATTTCCGGACGGAGTAGTATTTGTCTTTTTAGAGATTTCAACAAGTGACTATGACCGGACCTTACGAATATACTCAAAAAAGTAGTCCATAATTTTGATGTTACCCTCTTTTCTTGCCGGTGCAGTGCCATCTGGATACCTCATAAATAAATCAAGGACAAATCTGACCCCTTCCTGAAAAGACATACGGAGCAAAATGAGTGAATCTACACTCTAAAATATGTCTACATACACATCCGTATGTGGTAGTTCATTTGAAATCTGAAAAAGACAAATATTTAGGAACGAATGGAGTATATATAAGAGTAGACATGGAGATATATCTCCAGCATGGTCTACAACAAAAATGTGCTGGGCTGGTTAGCGCCGGATGCTCGCAACGCGATGACATGAGTTCGTATTCTGTCTTTTAACTTTTATTTTTATATTATATATTACTCTACTTATTTGATATATACTTCTTTCGCCACTATACTGACAGTGGAACCCACAGAGTACTTAGAATACAAGATTAATGATGGACTTGTTTCTTTTTAACTTTCTGTACGAAGCTGTAGCCACCCTGCAAGTCACGTGTACACTGTGCGTGCAATTAACTTTTTATAGAGGGACAATCATACATGCAATTAACTCAAATGGATTGGATGTCACTCTATTATTTCCAGCATAAAGAGCATCTCCAACGGCAGCCGGCAAATTTCCTCCCGCTTCCTTAAGCGGAGGGCGACATCAAACACCAGCGGCATACATTTTTACAACTCTAACCAACCAGATGAAATTCGTGCAAAACACGGACTGATTTCATATAAGCATGAAGGATTTCGTATAAAAAAGCCGGATCTTCATATAAACATCATGGATTTCATTACATTTACATGAACTAAGAGTTGCCAATCCGGCTCTCTTGTATAATTAATACTCCCTCCATCCGGAAATGGATGTATCTAGACTTATTTTAGTTCTAAATGGCCGCCTGCGGATCCCTTTGTCTTCCTCATGTCCGTCAGACACTTGCGGGGTCGATGAAGGTCCTCGGAAGAGACGAAGCAGCAAAGAAACCACCTGAATCCGCGGTCGTCGCCTCGGCGGTGGCCTTCATGGGTCCCAAGTGGCGGCGGCCTCCCGTGTTCTACTTCTACTCGATGATGGCGGCAGACACGGAGAAGCTGGCCACCGACTCGTCGCTCTCCACGCACCCGGCTTCTGTCTCTGCATGCATGGCGCTACCGCAGGCACGGGAGGCATGCCCACAGACACGGGAGGCGCGTCCACCGCAAACACTAGTGGCGCGGTACAACGCGGAAGCGACGACGCCCGTACCGGCGTGCTCACCGCCGTGCTGGCTTGGAGCAACTTGCCACTCCTCATCGAGCTGAACTGGAGCGGCGAGCTGCTGAACCACGCGCCTGCTTGGGGCGGCAACTGGCACCGTCGGGCCAAGCGAGGTTGGTGAAGCACCGAGCGGCCTCGCCCGTATCCGGAGGGCTCGGCGGGCCACCCAGCCGGGTAATATGCCAGAGAATGGCTCATCGGAAGCCATCGGAGGAGTGGAGAAAATGGTGAAGGAGGAGATGGGGGAGCGGCGGAGGGGTGCGATTCTTGCCCGCTGTCTGTCTGGCCTCGTGTAAATAAAGGGCGGACGGTAGGAGCTTGGCCGGCGTCTGGCCTCGTTTAAACTAAGGGCAGACGGGAGGAGCTCGGCCGGTGTTGCGTTTAATTCCGGCCCGCTCATGAACGGACATGTGGCCGGAGTAGGATTCTCGGTTTGCATGCGGTTATAACGGAGGGGTTTAATGGAGGCGCCGGGCGTGCAGCGGGCGGCGCAGTACTATTCAATTTGACAGCAGTAATGAGCCGTCAAATCACAAAGGCCCTCACCTCTCGTGAAACCGACCGAGCTAGACTGCCCCGCCCTCTAGTCTTTTAAAAAATGTATATACTCCACTTTTGTACAGTAGTAGTATCGATGGATTGCGCCATGGAGCAAAACTTGAAATTAAAAAAAGGTGATACATATAGAGAGTGCTCGTCGCCAAATTATGCATATAGTACTATTAAAAGGCTTGCCACAATAATGGTGTCGAGCACAAGTGCACAACCCACCCCTCAAATAAAACTAAGCACCCTGGAATTCTTTGACAAAACTAAGCACCCTGAAATTCTTTGACAACTAAACTGCTGGCTATATGATGTTGGCCATATATATTGTACGTATATAATGTGAAGAAATGAGTGGTAGTACTATACCAACTAAAAGATGAAATGTAAGAAATACTAGTATGTACGTACTGAAGAGTTAAAGTAACAAGAAGAAACGTAACATAGTTCTGCTGGGGGCTCAGCACAACACACCCCTCAAATTAAATTAAGCACACCTGAAATTAAACTTTGCAACTATTCCGGTAGACACTGCATTAGAACCACCATGAGCAACGACACTGCCACCTTACTCGGAGTCCTCGTCCACGTCCTCGACTTCGTCCTTGTCCCTCTTCCTCTTGGCCGATACTTCTTTGCTTGAACCGCACACTTGGTTGTTGCTCTTCATCCAATCCTTGTAGATATTGAAGCAAAGGTAGCCATCCATTGTAGCATAGTGGATGTGGTCTATATCTAGTACATTCCGCTGCCATGCATGACAATGAAACGTGTATGGAGGTTTCTCCAGTTTACCATACGAAGCATGAACCATGGCTCCTACCAGGGTCAGCATTGAAGGCTGAAGAGAGGACACCAGCCGATTCTTCTGGAGGTCGAAGGTGTTGCCTACAACGAGGCCTGTCCGACGCAGGACTTCTTTGTCGTTACCAAAGTCTACAGTAACGAATTTGACTAGGTTGCTCCCGAGAAAGTCCTTAAAATCCTGGCACTCAACGTCGGCATGGCATATGTGGTAGACCAAGCATAAGTCATGCGCGCAAACCTGGATCACGGCGGGCTTCTTCCTCTCTTCATCCTTTAGATCCTTCTCTCGTCCTAGGACTGTGGTGTACTCAACATCTAGCCCAGCGACCCACTCATCATCTGAGTTTTCGAACATGCGTCTGAAGCGAGAAAGGCATCCTTTCACCGTCGCGGAAGAACGGGTGTAGATGACGTCGAACTCATCGCCGGTGATGGTTCTAACCTTGTACTCACCGCCGATCATGGAGATTTGAGACGCCATGGATTTGGGAGGAGGGTTAGGATTAGTGGAACTGCCGTAATGTGAATGGACGGGACGACTAGGAGCGAACCGCCGTAGTATAGAAGGACGTGCGGGGACGAGGAGGAGCGAACTGCCAGCATGCGAACGACAGGGTAGTGGCTTTCCATTCTCCCATGATACGGGCTTCCGAGAGCCCTTGGATCTAAGGTTGAATGGTTGCATGGCGTGATTCTAGACCTATGGGTGAATATCCTATCCTGGAGGGTTATTCTACAAATTTTCAGCAACTTAGCATGCGACCGTTTGATCTCAGATCCAAGGGCTGCCAGCAGCCCGTATCGTGGTCGCGCCTACCACGACCGTCGCATCGCTCGTGCGGTCGCGCCCTTGGAGATTTAACACAGTGCGTTAGGCTATCTGATGTTTGGCATGTTATACATAGTCATCACTTAGTCACTCATACTACAACAAGGTTGGCTATAAGTGTATTTTTTTTACTCCTCTCTATCTCTTTCTTCGTACTCCCTCCGTCCCATAATATAAGAACGTTTCTAACACTAGTGTAGTCCCAAAAATGTTCTTATATTATGGGACACAGGGAGTACTAGTATTTATTGCATTTTGCCAAGGAGTGACCTCTTCCAATGAAATGGTGTTGCTAAGTTTGCTTCATTTAATTAGCTATAGACCAAAAATTGTCTTTTCACCTAGGTACACGCGCTTAGCACCGTTTCTTCCTTGGGTCACCAAACTAGTCTCTCTCTTCTTGAATAACTTGCCACATCAGACTTTATGCCTATGTGGCAAGCTTAAGCACCTATAGGAGCAAGTAAAAGTAAGTACAATAGTGCGCTTTACATGGCATTTTTGCATATGTGGAGGAAAGAGAGGCAAGGAAAAAGTGGAGAAGTGGGCTCTCATGCAAGAGCCAGCCTCTACTACATGGTGGAGCATTGGGAGAGGCACATGTATGGAGGTGGTCAGGAATCTGGGAGACTCATGCCGGTTGTAGCGCCGCAGTTAAAATGATAATGGCAAGTCAAATCACGGGGCCCCACCTGTCCAGCAGTAACTCGCTGTCAAATCACACAGCCCTACATTTGCAGCGCCTACTCCCTCGTCTTCTCGCGTCTCTGTCGAAGCGACTAGGCGGAACTGCCCCGCCTACCATGCAGGAAAAGCCCGCGCAGTATACTCCCTCCGTCTAGGTGACCAATGTAACACCCCCCAGTGTCAATGCTTAACAGTTAACCCCTCTATGATTAAGCAATCATTTACTACAGTATACTTGATCACATTGCAATCATATCTCATTTCAAATTCCAACTCAGATTCAAATTCAAAATTATGAGTGAGATTCAAAACTCTCAAACAAAAAAATGTTGATCAGGTGGAAAGTATTCTGCTGGTAATATTGGTGGTGGACCAACATTTTTGCAAAGTGTCTTTTTGGCCTAAAATAATTAAAATAGTGGCTAAATCTTTTTTTATTACCCTTTTAAGTTTATAAAAATACCAAACTACTTTATTTTGGTGCCAAGTTAATAATAGCAATGGCCTAAGTTAAAATGGTATTTAGGTACAAGATTATTTTATATAAAACTATTTTGCTTTCTGTAGATAAAAGAAAACAGAAAAGTTCAAAGAAAAACTGTTCAAAAAGAAAGATATGGGAGAGAGAGAGCACCCCCCCGGACCTGGCCATTTGAACCAGCCCAGCTAAGCCGGCCCACTCCCCCTCCCCGGTCGCTTCCTGTTCCACCGACCGGGCAGGACCGTGCACGCCCGTCGCTGTCCAGCCACCTCACCGGCGACGCCCAACGAGGGGATAAGAGCTGCGCTGGACCTCCCCGCTCGCCAAAATATCTACCACTCCCCCCACTTGCTCTCTTCTCCCCTCCCTGGTCCTCTCCGCCTCAGCCCCCTCGCTAGATCCATCCCCGCCGAGCGCCGCCATGGGCTCGCTCCGGTGAAGCTCGCGACCACCGGCCACTTCTCCCTCACCGTTGCGTCCACGACGACCACCATCGTCCGCTGCGTCCACTACGGAGACGAAGACCTGCCAGAACCCCCACCTTCACCGGATTCGCGTCGCCCTCGTCCGCTTCGGTTATCAACCATCTCCATCAACTCCGACCGCCCTGCAGCTACTAATCCGTCACCGGGCCCCCCATGCGCCCACACGGTGAGCTCCCACGCCCCGCTCCCCTTTTCCTTCATTGCCGCAGGCCGCGTCCCGCCTCCCCTATCCGGAGCTGCGCCGTCGCGCCCGAGCATGTGCTTGGCCTGGCTCTGGCTATCCTTGGTCGCGCCCACGCGCAACTGGCCCCTCCCCGCGCCCCCATGCACGCTTCTGCTGCCGCCTTGTTGAACTGTTGCTGTGCGCCCACCTCGCCGCTGCGTTGGCCGCTGCCGACTGCCACCCGGCCTCGCAGCCACCGACTGCTGCGTCGTCCGCCGTGACCCCCGCCCTGCCCCGCGCCTGCTGCTGCAGCTACACGCCGCCATGCCCGCAGCGTTGCTGCTGTTCCATCGCGGCCCCACACGGCGCTCGCCACGGCGCCCCGACCTCCTGCTGCTTGGTCCGGTGGCCGCCCCGCTCGCGCCTCCCGCTCGCACCGGCCACCGCTCGCCGGGCCTCGCCCCGCATCGCCCATCTCCGGCCTCGCCCGCCTTCGGCCAGCCTCGCCGCGCCGCGGCTGCCGCTCCCTACTGCTGCTCTGCCCACTGCACTCGGCTGCAGCTCCTCTGCTACAAGTAACGTTCAGTTACTGTAGCTGCAGCTAGCTTTGGCAAATTCACATTGGGTAGCCCCTTTCACAGCCAATAAACATCCACAAGGCAAGTTCTTATGTGGATAAAAATAATATGGGGAGAGAGTAAACTTGAAAATCTTCATTTTACCCCATTGGACCAAATCCATTTGATGGATGGATTAAATTATATGAAATTCACAAATTGCTGTTTTCTTTTAACATAGAACATACTTAACCCCTAGCAGCGTGTGTGTGCTGTGTAGGTGTGTGTGCGCCGTGCATGTGGCCGGCTGTGCCCAGTAATGGCCGGCCCTTACTTAGATTAGTACTACTATAATAGGTCTTAATTAGTGCTAAGTTAGTCTAGTAGTAGATGACATGTAGGCCCTCATTAAATAAACTAGACTTATTTAATTGTTTAGATAAATAGTCTATGACATGTGGGTCACACATGCCCTTTTGACTAGTTAAATTGACTTGGTCAGTTCGGATTAAACTAAATATAATAAATCCAGAAATTTCAGAAAATACCTAAAACTTTGGAAAATCATAGAAAATTAACCATAACTCCGATGGAAAAACTTTGTACATGAAAGTTGCCTCAAAATGACGAGACGAACCCGTATACGCAGCCCGTTCGTCCGCCAACGCATCCTAACCCATCGAAAATGCAACTTCCACTCCGGCTCCTCTTGCCCCAAAAACGCGCGAAACACCGGGAATAATTCCCGGATGTTTCCCCCCCCTTGACCGGTACCACCTCGTACCGCGTTAGGGCACACCTAGCATCACGCTTTGTCATGTCATGCATCGTCATGCATTTGTTTGCATTATATTTATTGTTTCTTCCCCCTCTTCTCTCGCTAGACACCGAGACCGACGCCGCTGCTACCCAGTATGACTACGGTGTTGACGACCCCTCTCTCTTGCCAGAGCAACCAGGCAAGCCCCCCCTTTGATCACCAGATATCGCCTACTCTTCTCTACTGCTTGCATTAGAGTAGTGTAGCATGTTACTGCTTTCCGTTAATCCTATTCTGATGCATAGCCTGTCCTTGCTACTACTGTTGTTACCTTTACCTGCAATCCTAATGCTTAGTATAGGATGCTAGATTATCATCAGTGGCCATACATTCTTGTCCGTCTGCCATGCTATATTATCGGGCCGTGATCACTCGGGAGGTGATCACGGGTATATACTATATACTTTATACATGATACGTGTGGTGACTAAAGTCGGGTCGGCTTGTGGAGCACCTGCGAGTGATTCACGGATTGGGGGCTGAAAGGACCTTTGTCCCAACGGCCCTCTGTGTGGATCTTTGTGGCGAAGCGACAAGGCAGGTTGTGACCACCTAGTAGAGAGGTGGGCCTGGCCCTGGTCGGTGTTCATGGATCTTAACACGTTTAACGAGATCTTGGTATTTGATCTGAGTCTGGCTACTGGCCTATACGCACTAACCATCTACGCAGGGATAGTTATGGGCACTCGACGTCGTGGTATCAGCCGAAGCCTTCGTGACGTCAGCGACTGAGTGGCGCGCGCCGGATTGGACCGTAAGCCTGCTCTTGTATTAAGGGGGCTAGTTCTGCTTCCGGCCGCGTACGCAACGTGCAGGTGTGCAATGGGCGATGGGCCCAGACCCCTGCGCCATAGGATTTAGACCGGGTGCTGACCTCTCTGTTGTGCCTAGGTAGGGCTGTGACGTGTTGATCTTCCGAGGCCGGGCATGACCCAGGAAAGTGTGTCCGGCCAAATGGGATCGAGCGTGTTGGGTTATGTGGTGCACCCCTGCAGGGAAGTTAATCTATTCGAATAGCCGTGATCTTCGGTAACAGGACGATTTGGAGTTGTACCTTGACCTTATGACAACTAGAACCGGATACTTAATAAAACACACCCTTCCAAGTGCCAGATACAACCGGTGGTCGCTCTCTCACAGGGCAACGAGGGGAGGATCATCGGTTAGGATTATGCTATGCAGTACTTGGAGGACTTCAGTCTACTCTCTTCTACATGCTGCAAGACGGAGGCTGCCAGAAGCGTAGTCTTCGAAGACTAGCTATCCCCCTCTTATTCCGGCATTCTGCAGTTCAGTCCACATATGATACCCTTATTCCATTTGATACCAATGCATACATATGTAGTGTAGCTCCTTGCTTGCGAGTACTTTGGATGAGTACTCACGGTTGCTTTGCTCCCCTTTTCCCCTTCCTATACCCGATTGCTGCGACCAGACGATGGAGCCCAGGAGCCAGACGCCACCGTCGATGACGACTACTACTACTCGGGAGGTGCCTACTACTACGTGCAGCCCGCTGACGACGACCAGGAGTAGTTTAGGAGGATCCCAGGCAGGAGGCCTGCGCCTCTTTCGATCTGTATCCCAGTTTGTGCTAGCCTTCTTAAGGCAAACTTGTTTAACTTATGTCTGTACTCAGATATTGTTGCTTCCGCTGACTCGTCTATGATCGAGCTCTTGTATTCGAGCCCTCGAGGCCCCTGGCTTGTAATATGATGCTTGTATGACTTATTTTATTTGTAGAGTTGTGTTGTGATATCTTCCCGTGAGTTCCTGATCTTGATCGTACACATTTGCGTGTATGATTAGTGTACGGTCAAATCGGGGCGTCACAACCAAGGTGGAGAGGAAAACGAGAGAACTTAATGTTTAGTACTCCCTCTGTCCCATAATATAAGAACGTTTTTTACACTAGTGTAGTGTGAAAAACGTTCTTATATTATGGGATGGAGGGAGTATTTGCTAAGGCTGGTTGTAATGGTACTAGCCCTAGCAATTTTGATGAGGTGTCATAGAATTAAATGAAGAAAGAGAGAGAGTTTAGTACTATGTGTCATACATGGCAATAAATAAAGTACTACATGATACTAACATATGATACATGGTGCAGGAGTACTAAGTATTATTAATACAGTTTTGCTAGAACTCATCTAGATGAGATATAATTTGGTCTCATTCATCTTTTATAGCCATTGGATGTGATGCTATATAAGATGCGTGTGTGCTGACGTGGGTTGTATTTGTTCTTGTGCAACAAACTGACCACTGCATGTCATGTTTGATAGTCTCAAGTCATTAAAAGCCTACAAGCCCCACATCTCTTCTTGGTTGATTCCTCTATTTATGTCAAAAAATAAGGCTGATCATAGTGGGGAGTAACTTAGACTAGTGTCATGCATATGACACTAGTCTAAGTTACTACCTCCATAGTGCAAAGTAACATAGTACTAGTGTCATAGATTGCTTCATTTATTAGCTTATAGACTCATTTTGTCTCGGGAAGCGCTATGTTACAGTAACATATTATGTTACCACAAGCACCTCTTTCCTCATTAAACAGTTGCCACATAAGCAAAATTGTCTTGGGATGTGTTAAGTTACTACCTAAGTTACTCCCACTATGGCTAGCCTAAGAAACAACGTGAGAGTTAATGCACCACACCTATGTGTTTACTACTGGATGGAGGGAGTATCAAGCACTGGTGGCCCTGCGACCGCCCGCCGATGCCACGAAGAATGTCCACCTGGACGGAGAGAGTATTTGGTTTTCGTAAGATGACTTAATACTCACCTAGACGGAGGGAGTATTCGATTTGACAGCGGGCGGCGCAGTTCCCGATATAGCTTTAATGCAGACGAGGGAGGGAGTAGCGTTCCCGATATGTTGAAAGGCCAATGCATCCTCTTCAATTAATGCATGAGGGAAGTAATGGGAGGAGGTCCTGGAAAAGAGGTTGCACGATGTGAATGCAACGCAGTTTGCCCTCATTGCCCTCATATAAAGGCGCCCCTCCATTCCAATGCATCTACCACATCGTACGCACCTAAGCATTTGCCTAAGCACCTACACTAAGCGCAAAAGAGCTCACTCCAGACCCATGGCGGTGATGCTCATAAGCGGCCAGCGGCTGCGCTAGATGGTCCACGACGCCGGCCTGTGGCATGGCACTGAGGATCGTCTCCAGACGGTGTTGGAGACCGGCTGGTGGATGGCCGCCTTCGACGTCAACTACGACTCTTAGTTGGACCAGATGATCGTTGCCACCAGCAACAAGTTCACCGTCCTCAAGAAGCTCGCGGACGACATCGCCGTACTCCTCCAGCCCGCGCGCCCAGGCTCCTCATTGCCTACCACCCTAATCGGCCTCCATGGCCGGAACCTCTTTCAAGCACTGGTAGCCCTGCGACTGCCCGCTGACGCCACGAAGAATGTCCACCTAGAAGTCGCGCTCACCGCGAGGCGCCTCGCCCTGCAAGAATTCGTCGACCTACACATCCACATGTACGAGGAAATCGTGTACATAGGTATCTACAAGGCCAGTGAGGACGCTACGATGTTGGCCTTCCTCAACCGGCTGGAAGCCTTGGATGCCTTTGCTGAGAAGCACCTCGACCTCGCCACAAAAGCCGCCGCTCCTTAGCCGCCGGTCGGTGGCCCGGCGCACTAAGTTGAGGAGGAGGAGGTCGTACGTTCGTGGATCCATCTTTCTTCTTGCCTTCTGTAACCACCACTGCGATCGCATCATCATGGCCTTAATTCTTATTGTGCTGTTGCATTCTCGTTCCAGTCAATACCGACATGTGCGATCCCTTTGCTTAATTATATGCATCACTGTAACTAGTACTCCATCCGTCAATTTATAAGTTGTGCTTACCTTTTCCATCAACTTCGTGCAACGCGCGGGCATCTTGCTAGAAACACTAGAATATGTCTATATAATCCGTATGTGATAGTCCATTTGAAATCTCAAAAAAGACAAATATTTAGGTACGGAGGGAGTAATATATTAGGAGTATATCATGCCACACAAAGGCAGAGGAGCGGTGGGGCCGAGAGGGATGAGGGGCACGTCGGGGGGATGAGGATCCCCAGACGCGAACAATCCTACCATTCTGTCACTGACATGTGGGATCCATAAGCGTGGGTCCCACCTGTCAGCGAGGGGACGTCGTGCCGTGGTTGGAGCGGCGTCGTGGGAATCGCGTGTGGGTGTGGCAGTGGTAGAAACAAGAAACGTGATGGTCGCCGTGGTTCAACTTCCATGGACAAGCTGTCATGTCTGCTGACACATGTATATCAAAACTAGAGTGTTTATATTTCAAGCACGTGAACAAGTATTATTCTACTACTTTGGATCCATTGCAACGCACGGGCCAGCACATTGGTAGTAGTAGTGTCCATCTCTATCTCTAGAGGCCTTCCCTCGTTCATCCTTTTCTCTCACAAGATAAACTACTCATACAAATGCATCTTGATGTTCCGTGGAACGCACGAGGATGTTTCCTTGGGGGTCTCTCCAGCGCGGCGTGGCCGTAGTTGCAAGTTGACGCCCCTTGAGATGCCGACGTTGAGGGGCACTCGGATTTCCTCCGATGAGCAGGTAAGATGAGTTTGATCACGTAGTAAATGCATTCTAAAGACTACTTCCGTGTCCATTTCCTAATTCTCCCCCTGCCCACTGTTTCACAGGTTAGGCTCGGTGCGAGTGGAGATTGGCTTGCATATGTACGGGAGGGTACCAACATCAATTTGCACAACATTTACAACGGTGACACCGTTCCCGTAGAACCTTTGTCCAACATTGGGATCAGCCATGCAACGGGCCACCGCATGAATTGGTACGATGGAACCACGGTGAGATTGAATAAGATAGCACGAACCTTACACATGGCGGTCAAAGGCGGACCATGTTGTCTGCGGCCGATTTGTTGCCGTACGAGTAGGAAGACGTTGTGCTCCTTTCTAACCGCATCTTCGCGGTGACAAACCAGGGGACTTATTTTGTATGGGACACATCCTACGATATACTCCCTCTCTCCCAGTTTATTTGTTTTGAATCTTTTCGTTTTATAAGTTTCAAATTCAAATTTAGAGCTCCCCATCACATGTTGAGATTACAATGTCCATTAAATCGTTGCGTGCATGTATAGTAAAGAAACAAATCTCGAGTTTGGCACGAGTTCGTGCTGTGGGAGCACCACAAGCCCTGGCGCAGGAGTTACATTTCTCTCTCAGGGCCGTCGGGACTGAGCTTCAGCGCCTTACTGCACCTACCTTTGAGTCAATAACATGTGGACCCGATAGGTGACTGGTCCACATGTAATTCTCCCGTAGGCAGAGGGGCAGTGGGGCCAAGAGGGGTGAGCCACAGGTCAGGGGACGTGTGGTTTCATGGGTTCGAGCAGCGTCGTGGGAATCACGGGTGGCTGTGGTAGAAACTTGATGCTCGCCACATTTTAGGTGGCCCACATGTCATGCACACAAAGGTAGAGGGGCGGTGCGGCCGAGAGGGGTGAGGCGCACGTCAGGGGGCGTGGTGCCATGGGTTGGAGAGGCATCGTGGGAATCGCGAGATGAAATGTGATGGTCGCCGTAGTTGAACTTCCATGGACAAGCTGTCATGTCTACGGACACATGCACTGCATACCGATCACTGGAAGGAGTAGAAGAGAAAGCTATATATGCGGATAAATAGTTCCTTATAGTCAAGTGGACCCACGCTACTACTCTGTTCCAAAGACATGCACACCATCGAAATAGTCCATCTATATCAATATACACCGAGAGGGAATAAATTTTTTACAAGAGAGGAAATAGTTCAACCATCCATAATGCCCTCCTGCTGGTGCAGCCTTTCTTCTCCTTCTCCTTCTTCTCCTTCTCCTTCTTCTTCTTCTCCTTCTTCTTCTTCTCCTTCTTCTTCTTCTTTTTCTTCTTCTTCTCCTTCTCCTTCTTCTTCTTCTTCTTCTCCTTCTTCTTCTTCTCCTTCTTATTCTTCTCCTTCTCCTTCTTCTTCTTCTCCTTCTTCTCCTTCTTCTCCTTCTTCTCCTTCTTCTGCTTCTTCTTCTCCTTCTTCTCCTTCTTCTGCTTCTGCTTCTCCTTCTCCTTCTCCTTCTTCTTCTTCTTCTTCTTCTTCTTCTTCTTCTTCTTCTTCTTCTTCTTCTTCTTCTTCTTCTTCTTCTTCTTCTTCTTCTTCTGCTCATTCTCTGTGGGAGACGGCTTCGCAACAAGCTCTTTGTACCTTGCAGCTATCTCGAAACTCACATGGGCATCGAGGGCAGCATATTTTATCCGCTCGTACGTCAATGGACAATTCTCCCATCCAGACGACCTTAATGCCACCGTCTCGTCACCCTTATGAAGATTTGTACCGAGCACAAAATTTGCTACGTCGAATAGGGATGGTGTCTTTTTATCACAAACTTCTACAGGAATTTTGATTCTGGTTTGTAGGTCAGCGATGCTATTCAAATCAAGGTTGTACGGCTCCAGCTTCTGTTTGTCCCCTTCGATGGCTGCCCCACAGAAGTATACGTCCTCCCGAGAGAAGAAATCGTGAAGCTCACCTGGTATGGAGCGCGAGTGTATGATGTGGTACACCAAAACATCATCTTCGAGGCACAGCTGAAGGACGGCGGTGTGCTGGATCTTCCCAGGGGCACGCTCCGTGTACTCTTCATCGACACCGATGACCCTCGTCTCTACCTTTTCGAGGGAGTTGGATACATTGTTGATCCACTGCCGAACAACCCTTGGGTGGACGGTGATGGTGGCAACTATGCGCATCGAGCCTTCGACGAGGACATGTTGGACGCTAAAAACCTGCATCTCGATCTCTATCGCCATTTGGAACCGCTGGAATGGAGGGCTATGGTTTGGAGAATTAGGATTAGATGGCTAGTCTAACTGAAGTAGTAGATGATTATTTAAAGAGGTTAAAACAATGTGAATGCAGTGGGGTTTGGATGCAAATGAAGACGAAGGGGAGGTGAAGAAGCCGAGGAGAATCGGTTCCCGATGGAGAAGGAGTAAATGGGAGAAGTGGCGTGCAGGCAGTTGATTAGACGGCTAGGTAGACTAAACGAAAAGGCTATGCGGGTAGACTGATGAGTCGTACCTGTTCGTGTACGTGCCCATCCTTCCTGATAGGTGGGACCTATGCAAACAGATAAAAAATGTGTCGTAGTTTTTTTGAGTGTGTGAGTGGGAGACACAACATTCTCTAGTTAAGGAATACTCCCTCCGTTTAGGTGAGTCTAAGTCACCTCATGAAAATCAGGTTTTCCCAAAACCTTTAGGCGTGGAGCATTAACTTCCTGCTTGATCCCCTCCCAGCCTCGTTAGCCAGCGTTCTCTTCCTCTGCTGCCGCGTTCTACCTTTCCATTTTTCCTCTTCTCAAGTGTGGAATGATCTGCATGCCGTCCTTGATGCACCAGAACGACCACTGCATGCATCGCGGCAGAGCGTTGATTGGGCATGCACGAGAATTTGGTTCTGCTCGCAATATGGATGATACCTGAACGATGAAGTGAACAGGCATGCTAGCACGGGAGACCTATTTATGCTATACAATACTGGAGTACTAATGTACCTACTACTACCACTACTACTAGTAGTAGTAGTAGTAGTAGTAGTACAACTGTGGTACACTTGATGGTCAAAATACTATTCATCCGGTCCTCATAGTGAAGTGACAACACCCTGCGCCTGACACTAGTCCAGGCGGCGTGTTCGGGTTACCAAAGTCAGCCTCACCCTATGCACAGTGCAGTCTGTCACCGCCGCTGTACAGCACATTGGCGCCTCGCCTCGTCTCCCTCTCCGCTCCCATAACACCACTCCATCTCCATCTCCTTCTCCGTCTCCATCTCACTGTGCCCCGTGTACTGTCGCCTTACTCGCCTCCCCCAGTACCACTATTCCCTCGCTAGCCGCTCCAGCACCGACATCCTTCTCCCCCGTAAATCAAGCCCCCTTCCAAACTCCACCATGGCCGAACGCGAACTGCGCAGCATCCATATGAGCCGCGATTGGAGCAATCTCCCCAGTGACATCCTCGACCTCTGTTGTTCGTGTATGGATATGTTGAGCGCCCTGCAGCTGGCTGCATGCTCGAGGGACATGCACACGGCCATCGTCGAAGCGAGGCCTAAGCTTTTCAAGACACCCTGCTTGCTGCTATCTGGTCTTGCGAGATTGGCTCACCATGATACGGAGGCGTGCATGATGCCCCTCGACTTCAATCCGATCTCCATTAGCCGAAACTTCTTTGCAGGTATGTAGTGGGTCACCGTACATCATTTCCCTCTACATCGATCTGATCACCATCGCCCGAAACTTCTTGGCAGGTATGTACTGGGTCGGCATGAAGTCCCACTGGATGGCTGCCTTCAGAGAAGACAGTAAAAAGTTGGTGCTCGTGAACTTCCAGACCTCCCATGAGATTATCCTTCCTCCGTTGGATTATATAGAGTATTACCATCGCGGTCCAAGTCATCTAGATTACTACGTCAGTTGGACGGACCTTGTTTTGCAGAAGATTGTAATCTGCCAAGTGCCCACGCGACATGCGAATTACGTAGACTTCAAGCTAATTGCCTTCTTCGACCGCGGACTCGCCTATCTTTACGCCGGTGCCTTCTTTAGCTGGAGACAACTCGGCTCGCAGTGGATCATTGTCAAAGCTGATACACACTTCTGTGATGCTATTGAACATAATGGCATCATCTACGCGATCGACAAAGCAGGTGGCACCACGTATTGCTGGGACGGCGCGTGTAAGTTGTTTCCTCTCATGTTAATGATGACGCCATGACACTGTTTGAACTTTTTGTGATGATTGGTATATCTCTGTTTGAGCAGAATTTGAGTAGAACTATGGCAATGTATTAGAGAAGCCGTAAATCAGCAATATTTGGAATGAGTTAATTCATGCGATTGTGACCATGTCATTACAGCCAATTTGTACCCTGAATAATCAAACGGTTAGGAATATATGGATATTATCCTTATTTTACAGTAATCTATATACTACTACTAAATATGAGTGTGTATCAATGGCCATGTTAGTTTCCTCATTTTCATGATGTAGAAACATGCACCACACTGTTGGTTTCATCTAACCATACATTAGGGAAGTAAATGTGCATATGGAGAAATCTATATTTGGAAGTAGTGAAATCCTGCAATGCTTACCATGTGTACATACCTATATTCGCCCTTCAGCAATCAATGGCTAGAATAATATCCTCACAAAATTTTTGCCCACAGAACACGAGTATATAACAATGCATGGTCTGTTAGTTACCTTGAAGAATTTTTTTGTGAGGACAGAACATGATTACATAACATGCATGACATGGTAGTTTCCTGTGAAGAATCGATTGCGAGATAACATGAGTATAACCATGCATGGCACTTCTATATTTTCGAACCCAGTATACATTTCCCTGTATTTTCCTCCTAGTTCCAACAGGGACATATTAATGATGTTTCTTGCATTATCCTACTCATACTCTAAACAATGCTGATCTTACATTAACAATGCCTGTCCTTTTTGATATGATGCAGTGTCCCTACAGTTACTGCCCTTTGTAATCACACCACCTTTGCCAAAAATAGGGAAGCACAACTGGTTCCTCACTCGATCAGATGACGACAAAAGATTGATGATCATTCGGACACATGAGCCGGAAAAGTTATATTGCAAAAAACCCACTGTATACAAGCACCGTGTAATACGTGAGTATTCGGACAGTGGCTGTTACGTCTATGAGTAGGATACCAGCTTGTTGGGGCCTTTAGGATTTTTTAGTTGGAGGCGGGTAAACAGCCTTGGTTCACACTCTCTGTTTCTCGGACTCAATTATCCGATTAACCAGGAGATCACCGTTGGCAAGGACCTTGATGGCAGAGAGGCTCTGTTTGCTATGGAAAACTGTGTCTACACGGCGAGCCCTAGGAGTTCAGGAGCAAACTCCCCTAATTGTCAACGATACAGCCTGCAGCCAAAAGAAGGTGAGAATGACAAAGGCATCCGGATTAACTTTGATCCTTGGATGTCTCAATTACGACAGGCAGTGATGTGGTTCGAGCCTTCAGGTTGATAGGTAATTGGGCTGTTGCATCGAAAGGGTGGAGTACTGGTGTCTCCGGATCACTAGTCGCTGAAGCGGGGCTGCAAATTATGATGGTGTTGGATCATCTCTTCGAATGACTTTGTTGTCTTCGCTGCTGGTTCTGGATGGGTAGTTCTTTCTTTTGTTATGCATATTCCTTGTCATTTGGTCATCCTCGTCTATGTCACTCTTACTATGTAATAGTTGCTTCTGTTTAGAATGTCATTCTCGTCTGGATCACAAGAGTCTAAGCGCTGCATATGGGTGCGTTTTGGTGGTGTAGAAAGACTTCTTATGAACTATCATGTCTTGCTGTTTATGTCAGTAGTAGTCACTAGTCAGTGTTTGAATGTTGTATATATCGTTGTTTCGAACTGTTTATTGTCTCGAACTACTGGTGGGCTAAATGAGGGCATCACCATTCTCCAGTGTTCAGAGTATATCTCCTTTTTTCAAGTTATATGATTTGAGCTCAGGGTCTTTTCAATAATGTACACTTGTTTGGGCCAGTGAGGTGTCGTTGAATATGGGCCGAGTAGTAACGCAATGCCAAACAGGTCAATTGTGACTCTCAGGCCGGGCTCTCAAAAGATCCTGAAAAAAAGGCCGGGCTCTCCAAAAAAGAAAGAATAAGGACTCTTAGGCCGACATGTGGGCGCCACCGGTGTTTTCGTGCGCTTGTGCGCCGAGAGCATATAGGCGCGTGCTCGAAATTCATGCTACCTTTTCATCCCCAGTCTCCCGCCCCTCCCCCACCTCTGGAATCTTGATTCCTACTCCAGTTCCCCCAAATCCCCCTCCTATACTCCCTGTACTCAAGCGCACTATCATGTGGCCAGTCAACACGGATCTCCGAGCCGGAGATCCCGAGGTCCGTCCTGCCTTCGGTCGCTACGTGCTGTCGCTCAACAGTGGCATGGCGGCGCTTGAAGACCAGTTTGCCGGCAAAGTGCTGATGGTAACCATCAATGGCGACCAGCCTCCCGTCTCACCGGATGACCTTGTCAAAGCTCTTGGCATTGCGCACGGCATCCAAATAAGTGACTTGCTCATCGAAGTCTGTCCGCCAACGGCTGATTTCTTCGTCAGGTTCCGGACAACTTTCGACTGCAGTCGTGTGTTCGAATCTTCCCGGCGTTTGTTCTGCGATGGCGCGCTGGTGAGCTTTGATCGATGGCATCCAGGATGGGGCTCGGTGCCCTCTGAGCTTGAGTTTTTAACAAAGCTTACCTTCCATGGCATGCCTCGACGTGCTTGGAACAGCGAGTCCATGAACGAGCTTATCAACGACCTTGGAGGTGAGCTCGTAAGTATGTTTGTTCCTCCAGACAGCTGGGCTCTGACGGTTATGGCATGGATGAAGAAGCCGTCCACCATACCGAAGGTGATTGGTGTTGAGATACCGGTGCAGGAACCGGGGTTGTACTATTCATCGCCACCAAGGCCGCCGCGGACCACGTTAGGGATGTACTTGTATCGAGTGTTCGTGCATGTCGAAGAAGTGGTCAATCCATCAATCGAAGTCCTGCCGCCGCCGCGGGTGCCAGGGTCCATC